>NC_091470.1:194194394-194395145 GCF_036971445.1 Narcine bancroftii | reverse complement strand
TGGGGGGAAGGGGCGGGGAGGGGGGAAGGGGCGGGGAGGGGGGAAGGGGCGGGGAGGGGGGAAGGGGCGGGGAGGGGGGAAGGGGCGGGGAGGGGGGAAGGGGCGGGGAGGGGGGAAGGGGCGGGGAGGGGGAGAGGAGGGAGGATGGGGTGGGGGAGGAGGAGCGGAGGGAGGAAGGGGCAGGGGAGGAGGAGCGGAGGGAGGAAAGGGCAGGGGAGGAGGAGCGGAGGGAGGAAGGGGCAGGGGAGGAGGAGCAGAGGGAGGAAGGGGCAAGGAGGAAGAGAGGAGGGAGTAAGGGGCAGGGGAGGAGGAGCAGGGAGAGCAGGGGGAGGTGAACGGAGCTCACCTTGTTGGAGAACGTAGCCCATCGTGGACCGGGATGGCAGTGGTGTGAGTGGCCCCACTGTCAAGGACGAGGCCCGTGGATCGCCCATTGGCAAAGCTGCAGCAAGGCGCCAGTCAAGGACAGATTCAGCAACGCTTGCAGGAAGAAACACCCAGCGGGCTGGATCCCACCTCCCACCACGGACGAGGTCTCCCTTCCAGTCAACACGGAAGACCCCAAGTAAATCCTGAGAGACACAAAGGTGTGCAGAATCTGCAGTAAAAATACAAAAATGCTGGAGGAACCTGGGTCTCACAGCGCCAAGAGGACGTAAAGATATATTGCCGACGTTTCAGGCCAGACCTCTTCCTCAATGTGCAAGTAAAATAAAGAGACGTCTTTATGATGAGAATGAAGGTGGGACCATTGAAAGATAAAGGTGGTAATATGTGACTGGAGATGAAGGGGGTTGGGGCAGTCCTGAACACCTTTGTTTCAGTATTCACAAGATAAAAGGATCAGGGTGAGGTGAGAATAGAACAGGCCTGTGTGCTGGACAATGTGGAGATTGAGGAAGTGTTGGATCTTCTTAAAAACATCAAGATTGATAAGTCTCCGGGGCTGGACTCAATATACCCCAGGCTCCTGTGGGAAGAGATAGCTGGGGCAGTAGCTATGATCTTTGAATTCTCTTTAGCCGCCGGGAGGATACGCGGTGAGCACAGCGGTCTTGCACAGGAAGAAGGCAGGGATGTTGTAGTGCTCGAACATTAGCTCGGTCAGCTTCTCTCGCTTGGCCCGGACGTTCCACTGCAATAGGGAAGATGGTCAGTTAAGCCCCCCGCTGATAACCCAGTGGTTCTCCCACCAATAACTTTCACCCCGGTCAGCAAAATCCACCCCTCAATAATCCTCCCACGGACATTAAAGTCCCCCTACCTCAATAACCCAGTGAACACACCCCACCACCCCCCCACCATGGCCAGTGAAGCCCCCCCACCCTCCATCACCACACCCCCTCCCCGGCCGGCAAAAGCCCCTTCCACCCTGCTGAGTGCAGCCCCCACCCCTCCTCTACTCACCGGTGCCTCAGACATGAGAACTGGGTGAAGGTTGGGCTCAGACTTGATGTGCTTGGTGTAGGTGTGATCCAGGATGGCCTGAAAGCAATCCCAGTCCTCGACTGCAGTGGCAGAGGGGCACAACACCAGGGTGGGTGGGGTAGGGGAGAGAGGGTGGGAGGGAAGAGGGAAGGGAGGGGCGCAATGGGGAAGGTGTCAAGTGACGAGGTTTAAATGCTCCTCACTCCCCTCTCCCTCCATCCTCACAATCCCTCTCCCCCTCCTTTCTACCCCCCTCCCCCTCTTTCACCCTTCTCCCCCTTGACCCCCTCCCTCTTGACCCCCCCACTCACTCATGGCATTTTTCAGGGGTGAGATGACCTCAACGCCCTCCCGGGGAACGTGCAGAGAGTTGGTGTCGATGTAGTACGTCTTCCCGGACTTGGTGTCCTTCTCCCCATCGATGTCCAGCGCAGTCTCATCATGGTTGAGAAGCCCCACGGTCGTGGGGAAATCGGCCTGGAGAAGGCAAGCTGAACGGGGTGAGGTCAGTCATACGCACCCATTTCCTGTCTCCCCCGCCGGCTGCAAGACTGTGAGCAGCCCCTCAACTCACCCCTTGGACTACCAGAGAGGATGTGGAGGATTGGGTGTTCTTTTGATGAAAACAGGAGGAGGGGAACAGGGTATTTGAAGGAGAAGTGAGAGACTCAGGGGCTCAGCAGGTGTGGGTTACTTACTGTTAACTCCCCTGTCACATCACATTCTCCCAAGGTCAGGCCAGACACAGAGTGAAGCTCCCTCCACACCGTCCCATCACATATTCCCAGGGCAGGAACAGCATGGGTTAGGTACAGAGTTACAGTCTCTCTATACTTCCCCATTACACACTCCAGTCACGTTACAGATTAAGTAGAGACTTCTCAAACTAAAATTTCACCAGAGAAGCTGGGGAATTTAAATTTATTCTCCTACTGCTCCCACTCACTCATTGATAGATGATAGCCTTGTTTACTATGGTTCCCCTGGTAATATCTCATCAGAGACATTCACTCTCCACCCACCTTCTGTGTCCTTCCCAGTTCTGATGAAGCGTCTTCAACCTGAAACTCAGTTTCCCCTCCTACAAATGTTGCCTTATCTGCTCAGAGTTCTCTATACACCCATGACCGTGGCCAGGCACTATTCAAATGCCGTCTACAAATTTGCCAAGTACACCACCAACATCGGCAGAAATGTAGATGGCTATGAGGAAGCATTCAGGAGGGAGATAGATCAGCTTGTTGATGACATCACTCCAACGAAAAAAGCAAGGTACTTCTTGTGGACTTCAAGAGGGGGAAATCAGAAGAACACAAACCAGTCCTAATCGAGGGTTCAAGAACTTCGAATTTCTGCATGCCAACATCTCTGAAGATCTGCCCTGAGGCCTCCATGTCGATGCCAATGACCTGGCCTCCACAACAGTTGTGGATGCTATGGAGAGGGTGCAGAGGAGATTTACCAGGATGTTGTCTGGATTGGACAATAATTCTTATGAGGCAAGGTTAGCAGAGCGAAGAAGGATGAGAGGAGACAACAGAGGACGGCAAGATTATGAGAGGCATAGACAGGGTGGATGGCCAGCGCCTGTTTCCCAGGGGATTCAGCAAACACCAGAGGACATCTGTACAAAGTGAAGGGAGGGGAGGGAGGTTTAGGGGAGATGTCGGGGGTAAGTTTGTTTGGTTGTTTTTTTTTTTGTTTTTTTTTATATAAACACAGAGGGATGCCTCGCCAGGGATGGTGGTGGAGGCTGGAACATTAGGGGCTCTTAAGTAAAATAGAGGGTTACAGGGTAGGAAGGGTTTAGTCATTTATTTTAAGGAATATATGGTTCAGCACAACATCTTGGGCTGAAAGGCCTGTACTGTGCTGTAATGGTCTATGTATTAGCAAGCAGCAGGGTTTTAGTTTAATTTGAGCATCACAGTCTGAATGAATATTGTGGGCCAAAGGGCCTGTTCCTGTGCAGCACGGTGTTAGCCTGGCAAGGCAGTGTCATTGCCAAAACGTACCTTGGGGCAGTCCTCTCCAGCATAACCAGCCCTCACTGTGTATGAACCGATGTCAAAGACGAGAGCTCCCACCTCATCTGATGAAGGGAAAAAAAGAGACGTCACGCTTAGCAGGAACACCCCTCCCACCTCAGCAACACGAACGAACATGTAGGACCTGCCCACAACCGCTCTTGCACGGGGCACCGGTTCCAACCCTCAGCACCTCCTTCCCTTTGATCCCCCAGTCAGACGGGGGCGGGATGACGGGCAGATCCCGGGTAGGGAGAGGAGACAGGTGAGTGACAGGTGCCAAAGATTGAGAGGACAGATGGAGCAAGACAGGCCAGTGCTGGACTGAAGAGGAGGTGAATGTTGGAAATAAAGATAACCAGTAAAAGGGCCCTTCCAGCCCATGAGCCCGTGCCGCCCAATTAACCTACAACTCCAGTAAATTTTAAACAGTGGCAGAAAACCAGAGCCCCCAGGTAAAACCCACACAGACACAGGGGAGAATGTGCAAACTCCTTACAGACAGCGCAGGATTCAAACCCAGATCACTGGAGCTGAATTTGCATTGTACTAACCACTACACCCTATCCGGTTATCTATGGGAAATGGAAGATGCTGGATAAGCAAAAATGCCGGTTGCTCAAGATTGTGTGGATTGGTGAACAGACCATTGTTGGGGGGGGGGGGGGGGGCAATTTTAAACATCCATATATTTTTTACCTATGGTATTTATTTTTCACAATTCTGTTTGCCGGTTGCTTGAGGCTGCCGATTGCTTGCATTCCGGATAACTGGGATTTTTTTTACTGTTTCTGATGGGGAAGTACTTCTAGGAATTAAACCTCCTGTCCAGAGCATGCAAGTCCCAGCAGTAATTAGTGGAGTGAACCAAAACGTTGGTCTTTATAACAGAAGAATCTCTCTGTAGATGTACAGTGAGTTATGAGACACTCCCTGGCTTATTGCAGACAGTTTGGCTTGCCTGTTTGAAGAGGGGTACCTTTGCCCTTGCAAAAGTTCAGAGTCCATCAGGAAGTATATTTCACAGATATAGACCATTCAGCGCATTGCCATCTAACACCCATTCTATCCATCGCTGGACTGATTCCTGGGGTGAAGGGTTTTTTTTTTTTTAAAAACTGGAAATGGTTGGAATCATACTTGGAATATATTTCATTTCAACGTACAGGAGAATATCAGGGCCTTGGTGTCACGCTAACAACCTTGTGCTCAACGTTAGCAAAACCAGAGGAACATGACCCTGTCCTCATCGAGGGCTCAGCAGTGGAGAGGGTCAAGAACTTCAAATTCCTGGGCGTCAACATAGCCTGTAGCCTTCATGTCGAAGCAATCACGAGAAAGGCCCGCCAGCGGCTTTACTTTGTGCGGTGCTTGAGGAGATTCATTATGTCACTGAAAACACTCGTAAACTTCTACAGGTGGACCGTGGAGAGCATTCTGGCCGGTTGCATCACTGCCTGGTACGGAGGCACCAACTCTCAGGACAAGAATAAACTCCAGAGGGTTATTAACTCGGCCTGCGCCATCACGGGCACCAGACCACTCCATTGAGGACATCTACAAGAGGCTGTGTTTTAAGAAAGCAGCCTCTATCCTCAAGGACCTCCCACCACCCAGGCCACGCCCTCTTCACTCTGCTACCATCAGGAAGGAAGTCCAGGAGCCTAAAGACAAGGACAGCTTTTTCCCCTCCGCCGTCAGATTCCTGAATAATCACTGAACCAAAGACACTGTCTTGCTTTTGCTGGACTATTATTTTATTTTTAGTAATGTCGTAAGGTGATTATAATATGAATGTTTGCACCATGATGCTGCCATAAAACACCAAATTTCATGACTTGTTCATGACAATAAATCCTGATTCTTCCAGCCCATGAGCCCCAAACCCCTGTATGTTTTGAATGGTGGGAGGAAACCAGAGCCCCCAGGGAAAACACACGCAGACAGGGGGACAGTGTACCATCTCCTTACAGACAGAGCCGGTACTGTATCAGCGTCACAAGGACCGCTCCGCTACCCATGGTGGCTTGGCATTGGAACCGAGAAAGCAGATGGAAGATGAGAGGGAGGGACAGGAAGGACCCACTTCCTGCAACAGAAGGATCAATGACTGGGAATGGAGACCAGCTTCACCAAAGGAGAGAGGAGATTTGAGGATGATGTTTCGCACCAAAAAATGTTGGGATCTGGACTTCACGCCTTTGTTTGCAAAAAATAAACCTGGTCTCGATGAATCTCAAAACTGACAGAATGAAGACCGAGAAATGGGTTTGGACTAAATATCAAGACAAGTTTATTATACAAGTCTGGGGGAAGAAGATGGGCAGGTTTAAACGGAAACTACAGAAGTCAATGTTAACGCCATCTGGTTGGAGGGGACCCAGACAGAAGATGAGGTGTTGTTCCTCCAATTTGCGAGTGGTCTCAGTCTGGCAGTGCACGAGACCATGGATGGACATGTGGTCAAGGGAATGGGGGGGGGGGGGAGGATTGAAGTAGGTGGCCACTGGGAGATCCCCACGATTGCAGCAAACGGAGCCGAGGTGCTCAGCAAAGGGATGTCCCGGACTGCGTCCAGTCTCTCCAATGTAGAGGAGACCACAACAGGAGCAGCGGATGCAGTAGACGGCCCCTGCAGATACACAAGTGAAATGTTGCTTCACTTGGAAGGGCTGTTTGGGGCCCTGAATGGTGGTGAAGGAGAGGCAGCTTGGGGAAGGGAGAAGGTATAAGATACTGTACTGAAGAAGATGGGAGGAAAGGAAAAGTAAAAGAGGAAAGTCTGCAGACACTGTGGTTGAAGTTAAAACACAATGCTGGAAAAACTCAACAGGTCAAACAAAGATGAAGATACATAACCATTATTTCAGGCTTGATCCCCTCATCAAGGAGGCCACCTTCCATTCAATATCCTGTCACCTCTTGGACCTCCCACCCCTTCCCTCGCCCCTTCTACTTGCCATTTCCCATTCCCACTGTCGTCTCAATAAAGACCATTAGGAGCAGAAATAGGCCATGTAGCCCATCGAGTCGGCCCTGCCATTCAATCTTTTTTTTTTTTTTTTTTTTTTTTTTTTTTTTTTTTTTTTTTTTTTTTTTTTTTAAATTTGACACTGTTAGATTTAATACTGGTATAGTTAAACATTTCAAGTATGGTGGTTTACAAATTCAGCTGTAAAGCACATAAACAGGCTATCAACCATTACATGTACCTACGTTAATGCCAACTGTACATATTAATTCCACATCTCTCTGTGCCTTGCTCATTTAATAACTCAATATAAACACCCAATTATCTGACCTTTACACAGCGTCAATATCAATATGACAAGCTTCAGGAAGTGTTGATATTTCATTTAAGGTGCCATTTTCTCGAACACTTCTCTGGTTTTGAGGTGGACATTTTTTTTTAAACAAGATTTTCAAACAGAACACCCGGTACAAGACATACTATTTATCAAAGTTGATCCTATGATGATGCATTCCACCAGCGTTGCCTCGACCGCCAGGATGTTTCCTGTGTTTCCCAATGCGGCCATGGCCATGGCTGACGTGTCCTCTCAGCTTTCTGGTTTTTCTAAACCTGGTTGGCATCTTCGCTGGTGACGTCAAGAGGGACGGCGGCAGGAAGTCTCCCTGCCATTCAATCTTGAGCTGATGCATTTTCCCCACCCAGCGCTCTCCCCAACCTTGACACCCCATTTCTTTCCACCGAAACTGTCCGACCTGCTGAGTTCTCTTCGTCTATTCGAGATTTCTGCATCTTGTGGGGGTTTATTTTAATTTTGGAGGCACTGTGGGCCATGAGGACGGTTTGCAAAGAAAAATGGAGATAAAATTTAATGCAGACAAGGGTGAGGTGCTGCCACATTGGAAAAACAAACCAAGGAGGGACGTACACGGTATATGGTAGGACACGGAGGAGTGTGGTAGAACAGAGGGATCTGGGAATTCAGATACATAAATCCCGGAAAGAGGCATCACAGGAGGACAGGGTTGGAAAGAGAGCTTTTGGCATATTGGCCATAAATCAAAGTATTGAGTACAGGAGAAGGGATGTTATGGTGAAGTTGTACAAGACATCAGTGAGGCCAGATTTGGAGAATTGTGTGCAGTTTTGGTCACTGAACCACAGGAAAGATATCAGTAAGATAGAAAGAGTGCAGAGAAGATTTACTAGGATGTTGCCCGGACTTCAGGAACTGAGTTACAGGGAAAGGTTAAACAGGTTCGGACTTTTTTCCCTGGAGTGTAGAAGAACGAGGGGAGATTTGATAGAGGGTTAAAAATTATGAGGGGGATAAACAGAGTAAATGTAGGTCGGCTTTTCCACTGAGGGTAGGTGAAATACAAAGCAGAGGTCATGGGTTAAGGATGAAAGGGGAATAGTTTAGGGGAGCTTCACACAGAGTGGTGGGAGTGCGGAATGAGCTGCCAGCTGAGGTGGTGAATGCAGGATTTGGACAGGTACATGGATGGGAGGGGTATGGAGGGCTAAGGACCGAGTTCAGATCAGTGGGACTAGGCAGAATTGGGCAGCACGGTTGGTGCAGTGGTCAGCGCATGCTTTTACAGCGCCAACGATCGCGACCAGGATTTGAATCTATTAGGAGTTTGTACATTCTCTCCATGTTTGGTGAGGTTTCCCTGGGGGCTCTGGTTTCCTTCCACTCTTCAGAACAGACCAGGATGTAGGCAAATGAGGTGTAATTTGGTGGCACGGGCTTGTGGGCCAGAAGGGCCTGTTATCGTGCTGTATGTCTAAATTTTAAAAATTTGAATAATAGTGTGGCCCAGACTAGAAGGGCCTGTTTCTGTGCTGTAATATTCTGTGAACTTTTTTTTTGGATTACCAAAAGTTGTAATTCTGAGTTGCCCACAAAAAAAAGAATCTCAGGGTTGTATGTGATGGAACATAGACTACTACAGCACAGTACAGGCCCTTCACCCACAATGTTTGTGCTGACCCATATATCCCTAAAATTTTTCCTTCACCATATGCCTGTCTAAGAGTCTCTGAAATGCCCCTAATTTTCCAGCCTCCACCACCACATCCTGGCAATGCATTCCGGGCACCCACAACTCTCTGCATTAAGCAACTTACCCCTGACGTCTCCCCTGAACTTCCCTCCTTTCACTCTGTGCATACATCCTCTGATCCTGCCCTGGGAAACAGGCGCTGGCCATCCACCTCATGAACTTGTAGACCTCTATCAAGTCTCCTCTCAACGTTCTTCGCTCAAAGAGAAAAGTCCCAGCTCTGCTAGCCCTGCCTCATAAGTCTTGTTTTCCAATCTAGGCAACATCCTGGTAAATCTCTGATTCAGATTTATTTACTGTCACATACAGATTCTTTTTTTCCTGGGGCAAGGCAGAATCACCACTGATTGGTAGTGCAAAAAGTAAACATGTAAACAAATTAAGAACTGCAAACAGATAACATATGTAAACAAATTGTGCAAGACAAGAAGAGCAAAGAAAATCAATAAAGTGCACAAGTAAGAGTCCTTAAACAAGTCCCTGATTAAGTTTGTCCTTAAGGAGTCTGATGGTAGAGGGGAGCCGCTGTTCCTGAACCCGGTGGGTGAGAGTCTTGTGGCCTCGATACCTCTTTCCTGACGGTAGCAGAATGGAGCACGTGCTGGGTGGGGTGGATCCTTGATGATCACTGCTGCTCTCCGACAGCAGGGTTGCCCGTGGATGTTCTCGGCTGTGGGGAGGAGTGTCCCCGTCCCAGACCGTAACACAGCCAGCCAGCACACTTTCCACCCCCTCCACGTCCTTCCTATGATGAGGTGACCAGAACTGAACCCAAGTGGGGTCCCACCAGAGATTTGTAGAGTTGCAACATGACCTCTGGACTCCTGAACTCATTCCCCCGACTAATGAAGTCCCATAGGCCTATCCCACAACCTGTGCTGCGACCTTGAGGGATGCATGGATTTTGGACCCCAAGGTCCCTCTGTTCACCCACCATTCACCCTGTACTCAGCCTTCTGGTTTGTCCTTCCAGAATGGTGTATGTATTCGGAATCTATGGGAGGCGGAGGGGATGAATCCTCCTGGGTCCTGCCACCTTACATCACATTGAGGGTACCCCACCAGAAACAGCATCAAATACCAGCCCCCACCCCACTTTCCCCGCACCCTGAGAGCAGGCAATGCCCGGCGCGGATCCCCAGTCCCGCTCCAGCGCAGATCGACGCTGTGACAGCCCCTGCACATCTCCGCAATTTCAAGCGCACCGCTTCACCTCCTTCCCAGCGCTTCAAAGGCATCTGGACGCGAGTTCATCTGGGCCTCGCATTGTTTCAACCCCTGCACGAACAGACTTCGTATGTGATTGCAAGCCTGCGCCGGCGACCAGGGCAAGGTGAATGCGCCGCTCCCTCGGTCGCTGCTTACCTCCCCCGTACACCCCGCCGCTCATCGCTGCAAACTGCCTGCTGCACAATGAAGGAAAGAGGACGGGAGGCTCCTCCGGCGTCTGCAGCCTATCATGGGCTGCAATGAAACATGCGGCGGC
The DNA here is from genome assembly GCF_036971445.1 of Narcine bancroftii. Classification (NCBI taxonomy): domain Eukaryota; kingdom Metazoa; phylum Chordata; class Chondrichthyes; order Torpediniformes; family Narcinidae; genus Narcine; species Narcine bancroftii. The sequence continues at coordinate 194,385,164 of NC_091470.1, read as the reverse complement.
CGCCTCCAGCCCCGAGCTCGCTCCTCCCAGCTGCCCAAAGCCAGGCTGGAATTAAAGGCGCAGGTAGCGATGACTTCTCCCGACCCCCTCCCTACTGTGCCCAGCTCTAAGAAGCACGAAGTGGGGTGGGGGAGGGGGGGGGAGGGGGGGGGGAGGGGGGGGGGAGGGGGGGGGGAGGGGAGGGGGGAGGGGAGGGGGAGGGGAGGGGGAGGGGAGGAGGGGGGAGGGGGGGGGAGGGGGGGGGAGGGGGGGGGAGGGGGGGGGGAGGGGGGGGGGAGGGGGGGGGGAGGGGAGGGGGAGGGGAGGGGGGGGGAGGGGGGGGGGAGGGGAGGGGGGGGGGAGGGGGGGGGGAGGGGGGGGGGAGGGGGAGGGGGGGGAGGGGAGGGGGGGGGGAGGGGGGGGGGGAGGGGGGGGAGGGGGAGGGGGGGAGGGGAGGGGGGGGGGAGGGGGGGGGAGGGGGGGGGGGGAGGGGAGGGGGGGAGGGAGGGGGGGGGGGGAGGGGGAGGGGGGGAGGGAGGGGAGGGGGGGGGGAGGGGGAGGGGGGGAGGGGGGGGGGGAGGGGGAGGGGGGAGGGGGGGGGGAGGGGGAGGGGGGGAGGGGGGGGGAGGGGGGGGGAGGGGGGGGGGAGGGGGGGGGAGGGGGGGGGAAAGGGGGGGGAGAAGAGAGAGAGAGAGAGAGAATGAGAATGGGAGGGTGAATATGAAAAAGGGGAAGAATATGAGAGAGAATCACAACCTAAATTCTTCTGTCATATGTTCATGGCAAAAGTGAACACTACAGCACAGAAACCGGCCCCTTCGGCCCTTTCTAGTATGTGCCGAACCATTTGTTCTCCCTAGTCCCACTGACCTGCACTCAGTCCACACCCCTTCCCAACCACGTTACTGTCGAAATTCTTCTCAAATGTCAGAATTGAACCCTCGTTCACCACTTCAGCTCGTTCCACACCCCTGCCGCTCTCTGGGTTAGGGGGCTCCCCCCTCATGTTCCCTCTGATGGTTGGCGAAGCGGTTAGCCCAATGCTAATACAGCGCCAGCGACCTGGGTTTGAATCCTGCGCTGTCTGTAAGGAGTCTGTGAGTTCTCCACAGGTCCGCGTAGGTTTTCCCCAGGGGCTCCAGTTTTCTCCTGCCCTTCAATAACACATGGGGGGGGGGGGTGTTGATGGGGTGTAATTGGGCGGCACGGACTCGTGAGCTGGAAGGGCATGTTGTATGTCTGAATTATAAAATAAACTTTCCTCCTTTCACCCTTAACCCATGTATCTCACCTACTCTCAGTGGAAAAAGCCAACCTACATTTACTCTGTCTGTCCCCTTCATAATTTTAAATACCTCTATTAAATCTCCCCTTGTTCTTCTATGCTCCAGGGAATAAAGTCCTAACCTGTTCAACCTGTAACTCAGTTCCTGACGTCCAGGCTGTTACCTTTGTTCCATGAAGGAGAACTTTGGGTTTAATGCTTAAGCATTTTTCCAAGTTGCTTGAACCAACAATGCACTTGACTTCTGTCATAGTCTACTTTTTGTTCCCATGCATATTGCCTGCTGGGAAATGTAGTTCTTTATTGTACACACATTATAACACATCTTTCCCCTTTTAAAGAAAACTCATACACATTACTGTGTCCACGTAACAAAGGTATCTACATTCCATGGCCAGACTCTTTCCCCTCAGCAGCTTTTAGTCAGTCTCTGAGGTGATTTTACAGTCCTTGTTTGGTCTGGTATATGCTTCCACCAGTGTACTGCGTTAGATTTAGTGTTTTCTGTGAACTCTAGACAACATGTTCCTTTTCTACATGTGCTGGCCCCTTTTGCATACTGACAGGTGATGGGTCATGACCATGGGTTGGAACTTGAGGTCGTAGATCCATGGGATTCCTTCTCGGGGTATCCCTTCCTTGTCTGGATCTAGTAGGAATGTGGTTGGATTTCCTCAGGCGCATATCCTTGCATGGACCACGTGCCAGAATTGTGATCTCGGATTCGCACTTGAACTCCAGGCTTCAGGACTGGCCAGCTTTTCACAGTCTTATCTGTTTCTCTTTTACTTTCTCTTCCACTTTAGCCTGTTTGACCTTGTGTTGCTCCTTTGGGTGTCAACAGATATTCATGCATTGGAAGGTTGGTCTGTATGTGTCAACCAATCAGCATTGGGTCAGGAGAAAGGCCATTCTGTAGTGGTGCACTTTGTGAATCATTGGACTTCTGTGGAAATCCCCTCGTCCATCACAAAACCCTCTGCTAGGGCCATTAGACTTTGAGTGATGTGGGCTTGAAGTTTTATGACAAATATTGGCAAAGGAATCAAATTCACTGCTTGAAAATAGTGGACCATTGTCTGATACGACTTCACAAGGAACTCCCTGCCTCGCAAACACATTTTTTCATGAAAGTGATAACTGCTTTGCTGGATGTTGACGGCAGTGTTGCTACCTCTGGGCAAATGGAAAAATTCTGTTTCTACGATATGACTCTTCCCATTCCAGTCAAACAAATCTACTCCAACTTTGGAGTACAACCTGTCTGATACAGGGTGTGATGTGAGTGGTTCTGGTCTGGTTTACATCTTGGTTCATTCTTGGTGGACCCCCATACAATGATGTCATCCATCATGGTTTCAATTCCAGGTATACTTTCGAAAATCATGTGGATGGTTTTATGGTAGATTTCTGGTGCGGACAAGATCCCATATCGTAGCCAAAGAAAGTATCTTTTCTGTGGAGTATTGAAAGTGTATTGTCTCGAACTTGCCTCATCGAGCTTCATCTTCCAAAACCCCGATGACGCTTCGAGCTTGCAAAAACCACTTGGCATCTGAAAACCAGGAGATGATTTCCTCCTGTGTCGACAACTTAAAATGCTCTCTCTACAGCTTTATTGAGATCTCTTGGGTCCAGACATAGACCCAATGCTCCTTTTTTCTTTTGTACAATGACCAATGACCTGACCCAATCTGTAGGTTCTTCAATTTTCTGGATAACTTTCATCCATTCCATGCATGCCAGTTCTTGTTTAAGTTTGTCTCAGAGTGGAAAGGGAACTGCCTAGCTGGCATGGACAACAGAAGCCACTATCTCATCTACGTGGATCTTGTGTACACCAGGTAAACATCCAAGCCCCTCAAACACACCTGCATACTCTTCTATGAGTGTTGTGTGCTCATCTTCAGTCTGTGAAGCCACGATCAAAACTCTTTTCACCAGGTTGAGCTCTTCACATATTGGCTGGACTCTCTTTTCTACAATCAGTAGCTGTGACTTTCAATGGTGCCCTTTGTGTTTGAAGGTCACCATACAGCCCCCTTTCACTGGAATGTTCTCTCCAGAGTAACCTGTCACTTTTAATTTCACTGGATAAATCTTGCTCTATACGGTGAGGGTCTTGTGATTGTCTGTAGATAACAGATTCACCTGGGCTGCTCTGTCGAGCTTAAATGGAATTACTGTCTCATTCATAGTCATGGGAATGATCCATTCCAATTTACCCAGCAGCGGCAGTCTGTTGAGAATCCACAAAAAACATCCCTCCATTTCATCCACTGTATATACTTTTGTCTTGGTAGCCCCAGCTTTGCAGCTCTTTGCAAAATGATTCTTCTTCCCACATTTATTGCAGGACTTTCCGTAGGCAGGACACCTCATTGGAATACATCAACCTCTGCACCTGCTGCATTTCCTTTGCTGTAGCTTTCGGAAACTCCTGGCACTCCACTTCTCTGTTTTCACCACAGGCACTGCTGCGTCTACCCTGTGCAGTGTCTTGGCTTGTTGCTTGTGTGGTCTCTGCTGCCCTACACCTATGCGCAGCCTTTTCCAGAGTCAAACCTTTTTCACGCAACCATCTTTCTCTAAGCCCAAACTATTTTGTCTCTAATGAGTGAGTTTTTCAAATCTCCAGTTTCACAGGACTTACTCAGTGTGTGAAGCTCGGTGAAGTTTCGGTCGAAGCTCATACCTTGCTTCTGGTCACAGGAGAAAAATCGAACCTCTCAAATGTGACATTTTTACTTGGAACAAAATACTTCTCAAATTTTATCATCAGAGGAGTCACGTGATGGAGTAGTGGCCGGTCAGGGAATTCCAGCCCTCTCCCAAAAAGTTAAAAAAAACGCACAAAACACAAAGGTACAAGATTAAAATTTACAACAAAGTAAAAATAAAGGTGAGAAGAAAATGGCAGTGAAGAGAGAAAAGTCGAAAACAATGGGAAGAAGAGAAGAAGAAAGAATGTCAGAAGAAGAAGGTGAAGGCCTTACCTGTCCGAGAAGGCCCGCCGCGGAGAGAGAAGCCCGGTCCCTCAGGTCAGTGGAAGTCCCGGGCTCTGGACTACAAAAATGGCTCACAGAGCCAAGTAAAAGTGCGCAACCGCACATGAAAAACAACACACTGACGGGAGGGGGGAACAGCTGTGGAATCGATCTCCACAGCTGAGAGAGACACCTGCAACACAGCAGCAGGTGCAGAACACAGAAAATAACGACAACAAGAAAGAAGAGGGTAAAAAGAAAACAAGGAAACAACAGATGGTCAATCCAGAGGAAGAAGAAGAAGAAGAACAGAAAGAAATGGAAGAAGAAGAGAAAGGCAAGACAATGGATATATCTTTTTTTAAAGAATATATGGAATCAGTGAAAGAATGTCAACTACAAGAATTTAATGAGATAAAAAGAAGAATTAAGAATGCAGAAGAAAAAAATGAATAAAATAGAAATGGTCGTATCAGAGATAGGAAAAAGAGTGGAAAACATGGAAGAATGAGAAATAATGGTAGAAATGGAAGTAGAGGACTTAAAAGAAAAATTAGAAGAATCTAATAAAAAAGTTAAAGAGGCAGATGAGCTGTTAGCTCAGAAGATAGATATAATGGAAAACTATAATAGAAGAAATAATATAAAGATAGTGGGCCTTAAGGAAGATGAAGAAGGCAAGAATATGAGAGAATTTATAAAAGTTTGATCCCCAGGGTCCTAAGAAGACCAGAATTACAGGAAGAAATGGAAATAGAGAGGGCACATAGAACCTAAGCCCCGAAACCACAATCGCAGCAAAAACCAAGATCCATTTTAGTAAAATTCTTAAGATATACAACAAGAGAAAATATATTGGAGAAAGCAATGAAGAAAATAAGAGAAGACAAAAAGCCACTGGAATATAAAGGTCAAAAAATTTTTTTCTATCCAGACATAAGTTTTGAACTCCTGAAGAAGAGGAAGGAGTTCAATATAGCAAAAATGATCTTATGGAAAAAAGGATATAAATTTATGTTAAAGTACCCAGCGGTACTTAAAATAGTTATTCCAAGGCAACAAAACAGACTATTATCGGATCCAGAGGAAGCAAGAAAATTTGCAGAACAACTACAAAACAAGCAGAGAGATGAAGAAATGTAATAACATAACATAACATAACAATTTACAGCACGGAAACAGGCCATTAGGCCCTTCTAGTCCGCACCGAACCAAACACCCCTCTCTAGTCCCACCTCCCTGCACAATGCCCATAACCTTCCATCTTCTTCTCATCCATATACCTGTCCAATCTTTTCTTAAATAATACAATTGACTCCGCCGCCACTATTTCTCCCGGAAGCTCATTCCACACGTCTACCACTCTCTGAGTAAAGAAGTTCCCCCTCATGTTACCTCTAAACCTCTGCCCCTTAATTCTTAACTCATGTCCTCTTGTTTTAATCTTTCCTCCTCTTAACGGAAATAGTCTATCCACATCCACTCTGTCTATCCCTTTCATAATCTTAAATACTTCTATCAAATCCCCTCTCAACCTTCTACGCTCCAAAGAATAAAGACCCAATCTGTCCAATCTCTCCTTATACTCTAGATGCTTAAACCTAGGTAACATTCTGGTAAACCTTCTCTGCACTCTCTCCATTCTGTTTATATCCTTCCTATAATTAGGCGACCAGAACTGCACACAGAACTCCAAATTAGGCCGCACCAACGTCTTATACAATCTCAACATCATCTCCCAACTCCTATATTCCATGCAATGATTGATAAAGGCCAGCATACTAAAAGCCTTCTTCACCACCCTATTCACGTGAGTTTCTACCTTCAGGGAACGATGTACCGTTACACCTAAATCTTTCTGCTCTTCTGTATTCATCAGTGCTCTCCCATTTACCACGTATGTCCTGTTCTGATTCATCTTACCAAAATGAAGCACCTCACACTTATCAGCATTAAATTCCATCTGCCATTTTTCAGCCCACTTTTCTAAGCAGCCCAAATCCCTCTGCAATCCTTGAAAACCTTCTTCATTATCCACTATTCCACCTATCTTAGTATCGTCTGCATATTTACTAATCCAATTTACCACCCCATCATCTAGATCATTAATGTATATAACGAACAACAATGGGCCCAATACAGATCCTTGAGGCACACCACTGGTCACCGGCCTCCAGCCTGACAGACAATTATCCACTACCACTCTCTGGCCTCTCCCTTTCAGCCAATGTTCAATCCATTTGACTATCTTAAAATTTATACCTAAAGACTGCACCTTCTTAACTAACCTTCCATGTGGTACCTTATCGAAGGCCTTACTGAAGTCCATATAGACAACATCCACTGCACTACCCTCATCCACATTCCTAGTCACCTCTTCAAAAAATTCAATCAGATTGGTCAAACATGACCTTCCTCCCACAAATCCATGTTGAGTGCTCCTGATCAGACCCTGTCTATCCAGATGTTTATAAGTACTATCTCTAAGAATTTTATCCATTAATTTACCTACCACAGATGTCAAACTTACAGGCCGATAGTTGCCAGGCTTCCTCCTTGAACCCTTTTTAAATAACGGAACCACATGCGCAATGCGCCAATCCTCCGGCACTATCCCCATATCTAATGACATTTGGAAAATTACCGCCAGAGCCTCTGCTATTTCCTCCTTCACTTCTCTCAATGTCCTGGGGAAGATCCCGTCTGGTCCCGGAGACTTATCCACCTTTATATTCTTCAAAAGCCTTAAAACTACATCTTTTGTAATCTCTATATTCCCCATATTTACCCAATTTGCTTTTTTTATCTCACATCTCCCAATATCCTTCTCCTTAGTGAATACCGAAGAAAAGAAACTGTTCAATATCTCCCCCATTTCTCTAGGCTCCACACACAGTTTTCCACTCTGATTCTCTAAGGGACCAATTTTGTCTCTAGCTTTCCTTTTACCATTAACATGAGAGTAAAAATGACCACAAACTATATGTATGTGTGTATAGGGGTATATGTGTGTATATCTATATATATATATATATATATAGTGTGTATACATGAATGTATCTGTATTTAGAGGAAAATATATAGAGTATAGATAAGAATTAATAAGGGAGGGAAAGGGAATAGAGGGAATAAGGAGGGAATTAAAAGAGTGACCTTTGTTACATATGAAAATTGAAATCTTTTCCGGGGCTGCTGGGTGGGGAGGAGTTACGGTCACTGCAAAATCAGTTGACGTTTGCGAGTGAATTTGCAAATCCAAATGGAGAGGGGAGATGTGGTTGCCCGACAAGGGATAAAGGGCAACTCAGGAAGGGGAGGGGATAGTGGGGTTAAAGAAATTTTAAATAGGAGAATAAGGAAAATGTTTGATGTTTTAGAAATGTTGTCTTATAAAGTGTTCAAAACAAGAAAGCAGAAATGGATAAGAAGGAAAGGTCATGATGGAGAAACAGAAAGGGAAGATAAACAAAGTATGAAATGGCTACGCTGAACTATATGAATTTAAATATTAACAGAATACATAACCAAATCAAAAGGAAGAAACTGCTAAATTTACTGAAAAAAGAAAAAATTGATATAGCATTTGTGCAAAAAACACATTTAACTGAATTGGAGCACAAGAAATTAAAGAGAGATTGGGTAGGACATGTAACAGCAGCATCGTATAATTCAAAAGCAAGAGGAGTAGCTATATTAATTAGTAAAAATTTGCCAATTAAAATAGAAGAGGAAATAATAGATCCAGCAGGGAGATATGTAATGATAAAATGTCAGATATATTTGGAGTTTTGGAATCTACTCAATGTATATTCACCTAACGAAGAAGATCAAAAGTTTATGCAAGATATTTTTTTGAAGATAGCAGATACGCAAGGGAACATATTAATAGGAGGGGATTTCAACCTTAATTTGGATTCAAATATGGACAAAACTGGTAAAAAAAATGAACAGAAAGAACAAAGTAACCAAATTTATAATTAAATCGATTGAAGAAATGCAACTTTTGGATATATGGAGGAAACAACACCCAAAGGAAAAGGAATATTCATATTATTCGGGTAGACATAAAACATACTTAAGAATAGACCTATTTTTGTTATCAGCTCGTATGCAAGATAGAGTAAGAAAAACAGAATATAAAGCTAGAATATTATCTGACCATTCACCCTTGATATTGACAATAGAGTTAGAGGACATCCCTCCAAGAATGTATAGATGGAGATTAAACTCCATGCTACTTAAAAGGCAGGATTTTAGAGAATTAATTGAAAGACAAATTAAAATGTATTTTGAAATAAATACAGAATCAGTGAAAGATAAGTTTATACTATGGGATGCAATGAAAGCGTTCATTAGAGGGCAAATAATAAGTTATGTAACCAAGATGAAGAAGGACTATAATGAGGAAACAGAGCAGTTGGAAAGGGAAATAGTAAATATAGAAAAAGAATTGGCAATGAAGGAAGATACAATTAAAAGAAGAGAATTGGCAGATAAAAAAATAATATATGAAACACTACAAACATATAAGGTGGAGAAGAACATAATGAAGACAAAACAGAAATATTATGAACTAGGGGAAAAAACGCACAAAATTCTAGCATGGCAGCTTAAGACAGAACAAGCTAAGAAAATGGTATTGGCATCAAGGAAAAAAGACAAACAAATCACATATAATCCAACGGAGATCTATGAAAACTTTAGAGAATTCAATGAACAATTATACCAAACTGAAAACGAAGGGAAAGAAGGCAAAATAGATGAATTTTTAACTAAAATTGAACTACCAAAATTACAAATAGAGGAACAAAATAAATTAACAGAACCATTTGAAATAGTAGAAATACAAGAGATAATTTAAAAATTACCAAATAATAAAGCACCAGGAGAGGATGGATTCCCAATAGAATTCTATAAAACATTTAAAGATTTATTAATTCCTCCCCTCCTGGAGGTAATCAATCAGATTGATAAAACACAAAACTTACCAGATTCATGTGAAACAGCAATAATTACAGTAATACTAAAGCAAGGGAAAGATCCACTCACACCAGCATCATATAGACCAATATCATTACTTAACACAGATTATAAGATAATAGCTAAACTATTAGCAAACAGATTAGCAGAGTATGTACCTAAAATGGTAAATCTAGACCAAACTGGATTTATTAAAAAAAGATGCACAACAGACAATATTTGTAAATTTATTAACTTAATTCATGCAGTAGAAGGGAATAAAGCACCAACAGTAGCAGTTGCTTTAGACGCAGAGAAGGCCTTTGACAGAGTAGAATGGAATTATTTATTCAAAGTATTGCAAAAATTCAGTTTACCAGAGAAGTATATTAATTGGATTAAAGCATTATATAAGGGGCCATTGGCGAAAGTGACAGTAAATGGATATCTTTTCTTTGGCTTGGCTTCGCGGACGAAGATTTATGGAGGGGGTAAAAAGTCCACGTCAGCTGCAGGCTCGTTTGTGGCTGACAAGTCCGATGCGGGACAGGCAGACACGATTGCAGCGGTTGCAAGGGAAAATTGGTTGGTTGGGGTTGGGTGTTGGGTTTTTCCTCCTTTGCCTTTTGTCAGTGAGGTGGGCTCTGCGGTCTTCTTCAAAGGAGGCTGCTGCCCGCCAAACTGTGAGGCGCCAAGATGCACGGTTTGAGGCGTTATCAGCCCACTGGCGGTGGTCAATGTGGCAGGCACCAAGAGATTTCTTTAGGCAGTCCTTGTACCTTTTCTTTGGTGCACCTCTGTCACGGTGGCCAGTGGAGAGCTCGCCATATAATACGATCTTGGGAAGGCGATGGTCCTCCATTCTGGAGACGTGACCCATCCAGCGCAGCCATTGGCGAAAGTGACAGTAAATGGATATATATCAAAGCAATTTAACTTAAGCAGGTCAACACAGCAGGGATGCCCACTATCACCCTTATTGTTCGCGTTAGCTATAGAACCACTAGCAGAATTGATAAGAACAGAAAATAAAATGAAAGGGATAAAAATAAAAGACAAGGAATATAAAATCAGTTTATTTGCGGATGATGTTATAGTATACTTAACAGAACCAGAACTATCAATAAAAGAATTATATAAGAAATTGAATTAATATGGAGAAGTGTCGGGTTACAAGATTAATGTAAATAAAAGTGAAGCAATGCCAATGAATAATGCGGATTTCTCAAAATTTAAGAAGGAATCACCATTCAGATGGCAAATGCAAGCAATAAGATACCTAGGTATACAAATAAATAAAAATCTTGGTCATCTATATAAACTCAATTATTATCCAATAATGAAAAAATTACAGGGCGATTTAGAGCATTGGAAAGATTTACCATTAACACTAATAGGAAGGATAAACTGTATTAAAATGAACATTTTCCCAAGGATATTATACCTATTTCAGGCATTGCCAATACACTTGACAGAGAAATTCTTCAAGGAGTTAAAGAAAATAATAAGGAAATTTTTATGGAAAGGGGGGGAAACCGAGGATAGCACTAGATAAATTAACAGAATGGTGTAAACAAGGAGGCTTACAACTGCCAAACTTTAAAAATTATTATAGAGCCGCACAATTAAGATACCTATCAGATTTTTACCAAACAAGGGAAAAGCCAGATTGGACTAGATAAGAACTAGATAAAGTAGGGGAGAAGATACCTGAACATATATTATATAAATGGGATGAAAAATTGTTACAACGTAGGAGTTCTCCAGTATTACATCATCTACTCAATATTTGGAAGAAGATTCATGTAGAAAGGAATAAAACAAATTACCAATTACCAAAACTAATATTGACGCAAAATCAGTTACTCCCTTTTACAATAGATAACCTTTCCTTTAGAGAATGGGAGAAAAAAGGGATCAAAAGAATAGAAAATTGTTTTTCAGGAAATAGATTATTATCCTTTGAACAAATGAAAGATAAATACAATATAACTCAAGATACAGTGATGGCATATTACCAATTGAGATCCTACTTGAAGGACAAATTAGGAAGCAGTCTGAGTTTACCAGAGGGAAGTAACTTTGAATATGTGATTACAGATACAATGATAATCAAAAGATTTATAACAAATATGTATATTAAACTGCAAGAAAAGGAGAATGAGGAAACAAATGGTAAAACTAAACAAAAATGGGAACAAGATTTAAATATAAAGATAAAAAAAGGAAACATAGGAGAAGTTATGTTCTGGAACGATGAGAAATACAATAAATATGAGGTTACGAATGATACAATATAATTGGATACACAGGCTATACATTACACCTCAAAAGTTAAATAAATGGGACCCAACAGTATCTGACAGATGTTTTCATTGTAAAAAAGAAATGGGAACAACAATTCATGCAATCTGGACATGTGAGAAAGTGGAAAAATTTTGGGAAGATCTAAACCAGATATTAAATAAAATTACAGAAAACAATATACCAAAAAACCCAGAGATCTTCCTCCTAAGTAACATAAAAAACAAAGAATTTGGAATTGATTTGGATGGTGCACAAAAAAGATTTGTTAAGATAGCTCTAGCTGTAGCAAAAAAATGTATTATGTCAACCTGGAAATTGGAAGATAATTTGAAAATTCAACAATGGTATATAGAAATGAATAAATGTATTCCATTAGAAAAAATAACATATAGTTTAAGAAATAATATTGAAATATTTGAACAAATATGGGAGCCTTACATGAAACACAATAGAGAAAACCTACCGGGGACATTCACTACCTAAATTAACGAAAGGAGAAGGAAATGAAAAGAATTGACTCAGTGGAATTTCTTGTTTATTTTTATTGAATGACAACATTGTTTGACTGGTTTAATGTATCTTAGATTTTGTACTTTAAATGGATGGGGGAGGAGGTAGTGAGGGTGGGATGGGAGGGGGGGGGAGAAAATGACACTGTATATATTTGAAAAGGAAAATGTATGTATCATGGTCAATGGTGTGAAAAATAAAAAAAAATTTAAAAAAATTTATCATCAGAGTGTCCAACATAAAAGCTGCCTCATCAATTCACCCATCATGTGTAGAAATATAGACACTTTCCTTTTTTTATCAATCTCTCCCGTTCCACCAGCCTCTAAATAAATGTCCAATCACTGTTTGAAGTGTTTAGATTGCTGGTAAACTCCATCAGTGTGGGAGGACTTAACTTATCCATGACAGGAGTTATTGTCTCCTCTTACTCACACACACACTTTTGACACCATGTGAAGTTTGTTCCTTGAAGGAGAACAACCTCGCGTAGGTTTAACACTTAAACAACTTCATCTTTCTGAGCTGCCTGAACCAACACCACACTCAACTTCTGTTAGAGTCTACTTTTTGTTCCCGCATGTGTTTTCTGTTGGGAAATGTAGTTCTTTATTATACATGTATAATTACACACTCTGCACTCTTTCAAGCTTACTGATATCTTCCCTGGTGACCAGATTTCAGATTTATTGCCAGAGTATATGCATGAGATCACATACAAACTTAAGATTCCTTTTCCTGTGGGCCAGGCAGAATTACCACTAATTGGTAGAGCTAAAAAAAACCTGCACTAAACAATCAACAGAACTGTAAACAGATAATGAATGTAAACAAACTGACTGTGCAATACAGAAAGAGCAAAGAAAATCAATAAAGTGTAAGAGTCCCTGATTGAGTTTGTCGTTGAGGAGTCTGACTGTGGAGGGAGAGCAGCTGTTCCTGAACCTGGTGGTGCGAGTCTTGTGGCCCCAATAACTCAAGAACAGAGCATGTGCTGGGTGGGGTGGATCCTTGATGATCACTGCTGCTCTCTGACAACAACGTTCTCTGTCAATGTTCTTGATAGTGGGTAGGGTTTTGCCTGTGATGTCCCGCCTGGGCTGTGTCCACTACCTTTTGGAGGGCTTTACACTCAGGTATTATTGTCCCCATGCAGCTGGTCACATCACTGCACATCTATAGAAATTTGCCAGAGTTTCTGGTGTCATACCCCTGAAGAAGTAAAGGCACTGATGTGCTTTCTTCACGATGCCATTAGTGTATTGGATCCAGGAAAGATCCTCCGAGATAGTGACTCCCAAGATCCTAAAAGTGCTCACCCTCTCCACCTCTGATCTCCCAGTGATCACAGATCGTACACCTCTGGTTTTCCCTTCCTGAAGTCCACAATCAGCTCCTTAGTTTTGGTGACACTGAGAATTAGGTTGTTGTCGGCGCATCGTTCAGCCAACCTTTCCTGAATGAATGATTAATAATTAGTAATTCACTGGACAATGAAGATTTTGCTTCCTCAACTCAAAGTGATCCATCACGTGCTGTTATTTAGATACAACCTATTTTTCTGATTTCCTGTCATATTTTAAGTTGAATTTAAACATACAGAACCATGAAGAGCAACATGTCGTTGAAAATTCATTTTCTGCATTCGCACTTGGACGTCTTCCCTGCTGATCTTGGTGCTGTCAGTGACAAACATGGTGAAAGGTTTCACCAGGAGATGGCGACCTTGGAACAGTGGAATCAGGGCAACTGGAACCGATCGATGCCAGCCGACTATTGTTTGACACTGACACAAGAGGCATCAGATGCCTAGTACAAAGGAAAATCAACGGCAAAACAGTTGAACGGATGCAAAGTGTCAGCATCATTATGCGATTAAACATGCTAAATTCAATAAAAGTTAATTTAATGTTTCTCTAACTTCCTATCATATACAGTAAATCTAAAATGATCTTTGCGTTCAGCTTGAAGTTGTCTGTCATAATCCCCATTTGTTTTCAGAAACCAAGTCTTTTTAAAATAATTTTTATTTAGTATTTCACCGTGAACCACGTTAGTAACAATATACACAAATATTCAGCATTAAAATATACACAGTGACATTTTCATTTTCCCCTCTTCTCCCTTCCCTCCCCAACCCGTAATAACTTAAAGCAAGAAATGAAAGAAAGAAGAAGAAATATATAAAAAAAAGAACAAAAGAGAAGAGGTCTGAAATCGACAATTTCTAATATACTCAATGTATGGTTCCCAAATTTGTTCAAATAAAGCATATTTGTCTTTTAGATTGTAGGTAAGTTTTTGTAATGGAATACAAGAATGGAACCATTCTTGTATTTTTAAAGTTGCTTCCATTTTCCAAGTTATCATTTTGAATGCTTTTGCTGCTGTAAGTGTAATCTTAATAAATCGTTTTTGACCCCTGTCTAATTTTAGACCTAATTCTTTATCTTTTATGTTGTTTAACAGGAAGATTTTTTGGATCTTTTGGTATCCTATTTTTTTGTAATTCTATTTAATATTAGGTTTAAATCCTCCCAAAATATTTTCACTTTTGTATGTGTCCAAATTGCGTGTATTGTTGTTCCAATTTCTTTTTTGCAATGGAAGCCTCTGTCCAATATTGTTGGATTCCATTCTTTTAACTTTTAAGATGTAACATATAATCTATGGAGCCAATTGTATCAAGACAAAACCGAGTGTTTATTGTATTACTCATGGTCCCCGCGCATAGTTCCTTCCATGTTTCGTTCTTTATTCATATATTTAAATCTTTTCCCCCAACCTTGTTTGGGTTTATACATAGCTTCATCATTTTCCTTGTATTGCAATTTGCTCTACATGTTTGTAATAAATTTTAGGAAGCAAATCTTTTGAAAAAAATGATTGTCCAGTATAATCAGGAACCGCTCAAGACTCAGCAGGTCACACAGCGTCTGTAGGAAGTAAAGAGGCAGTGAAAGAATTTTAACATTTTAAAATTTAATAATCCTACATGGCCCATGAGCTCGTGCCGTCCAATTACAACTCCTGGTACATTTTGGAGGGTGGGAAGAAACCGGAGCACCCGGAGGAAACTCTTGCAGACACGGAGAGAACGTACAAACTCTTTACAGACAACGTTGGATTCAAACACGATGCTGGGAGGGGCAGAGTGAAGGTGGGGAAGATGTGGCCAGTCTGGGAGTTAAGGAATGATATGGGTCAGCACAACAATGAGGGCTGAAGAGCCTGTACTCTGCTGTAATGTTCTATGTTCTCTGTGGTTGGACAAGATCAGGGCACAGGAGATGCTTATCTCAAAGAATGTAAAACTATCTCCAATTTGGCCATTCAGCCCATTGAGCCTGCTGCACCATTCAAACAATGTATTTCTCTTCTCAACCCCACTCTCCTGCCTTCTCCCCATAACCTTTGACAGCCTCAACCCATCAATCTCTGACAAAAACCCTCTTCCTGTTCTAAGGCGGTGTCAGAATCAGAATCAGAATTTATTGTCGTGAACATGTCATGAAATTCGTTGTTTTGCGGCAGCATCACAGAACAAATATTGATATAAATTTATTTTAAAAATAAATAAGCAGGGCAAGAAAATAGGAGAAAGTGAGGCAGTGCCTGTGGTTCATTGATCATTCAGGAATCTGATGGCGGAAGGGAAGAAGCTGTCCTTGTGCTCGTCTTCAGGCTCCTGTACCTCCTTCCTGATGGTAGAAGAGTGAAGAGGGCACGGCCTGGGGGATGGGGGGGGGGCCTTCAGGATAGAGGCTGCTTTCTCAAGACACCGCCTCTTGTCGACGTCCTCGACGGATTGGAGTCTGATGCCGGTAATGTTGTTGGCCGAGTTCGGAACCCTCTGCAGTGTTTTTCTGTCCTGCGCGTTGTGCCTCTGTACCAGACAGTGATGTTACTGGCCAAAAAAAATGCTCTCCACGGTCCACCCGTGAAAATTTGCAATTCCTTGGTGAAGTACCGAATCTCCTCAAACTCCTAACAAAGTATAGCTGCTGCCGAGTCTTCATCAATCCTCTCTGCTCTCAGACTCTCCCACTACTGGAAACATCTTCCCCATGTCCTCTCCACTCAGCCTTAGCAGTGAGATCTCCTCCCTCCTCCTTTTTGTTTGAATATTTAAAACATTTTCATAGACTCATAAAATCCAAACAAACCATATAATCTTTATTTTTAACATTCATGTTACACACAGAGTCTGTATTTATCCCCCCACCCCCTCCCCAAACTCCTCCTTCTAAACTCCAGTGAAAACAGGTGCAGAACCACCTACAGAGGTGCATCAGAAAGTGCGCAGACCGGCCGTTTCCTGCGGGAAAACATAACTGTAAACTCAAGAAAGTTAAAAAAAGAGAGAAATATAAACAAGAAGGCAGTGTAAACAAACTGCTGTATCGAAAATAAATATTCAATAATAAATAATGTGCAAAGTAAGTTTTTAAAGGAGTCCCTGACTGAGTTTGTTGTTGAGGAGTCTGATGGTGGAGGAGGAGCAGCGGTTCCTGAACCTGGTGGGGCGAGTCTTGTGGCACCTACACCTCTTTTCTGATGGCAGCAGTGAGAACAGAGCGTGCGCTGGGTGGTGAACGCTGCTGCTCTCCGACGGCAGCATCCCCCGTGCAGCGCTCTCGATGGTGGGGAGGGCTTTGCCCGTGACGTCCCAGGCTGTGTCCACCACCTTTTTGAAGGGCTTTACGCTCAGGGATTCCCCCTCCCCCAAAAGAAAACACCAGCACCACGTCGCAGCAGGTCGCCACAACTCCCACCTCGGGTTAGCAGGGCCGCCGACGGGGCCAACGGCCACTCGGGCTCGCTGGCGCCCCTCGGTGGGTGCAGAGGGTGATGCCAATCTGACGTCAGGGCTGAGGCGTGGGGGGGAGTAGGCGGTCGCTGGGGCGAGGGCCCTGATTGGCTGCGGCTTGCTTTGACAGCCCCCAATCACACTGCATGGGGTTTCCAGAGGCGTCTGACAAGGGCTGAGCGCAGCTAAGCCTGGTTCTGATAAGGTGCTGTCAGTGCACAGAGATCCAGCCCTTATTAACACAGGGAGAGAGAGGGGCTTTCTGAAGATCCTTCACAAAAGGGACTCCCTTCCAGCAACACACTGCTAAGGTAATTAACCATTTAACAGAATTTGAGCCAAATCCTTCAAAGAAATGGGTGGAACATGTTGCATTTGGTCCCAGTTTCACTGTCGAGGTGTTCAGGTCCTTCCATTGCAGTTGTGAGCGGGACTGGATCAGGGAGCCCTGTTGTTAAATCCACCCCTCCTCCCCGGGGTGGGGGACTGAGAAGGATTGTCCCCGACCACCCTGCCTCGCTGGGGGACCCGTTCTCCTCCCCTCCCCTCCCGCGGCCGACAGTCGCCAGCCTTCACCCTACCCTTTGTCAGGGCGACGAGCCGGGGGGTGCGCCGAGGGTTAGTTACCCCGCTGGTGGTTGTAACGAGGGGGTCAGGGGTGGGGGGGGGGGGTATCATTCGCCGTCCATTCCCGACATATCGCAGCCTCAGGAAGTCCTGTTAACTCTTCGTGGGTCGGTCTCTCTCTCAGACATTCGGGTATAAATCGATCCGTCTTCTCTCTCTACGCCCCACCCTCTCGTTTACAAGGCGATGACTTTGTGCTGGTACCGAGACTCTTTGTGGGTCGCTCTCCATCTCTCCCCCTCTCATTTTCTCTCCCCCCCCTCTCTCATCTCTCTCGCCACTCATCTCTCTCTTTCCCCTCTCATCTCTCCCTCTCCCCCTCATTTCTCTCTCTCCCCCTCTCATTTCTCTCTCTCCCACTCTCATTTCTCTCTCTCTCCCCTCACTTCTCTCTCCTCCTCTCCCTCTCATTTGTATCTCCCTCTCTCATTTTCTCTATCCCTCATTTTTTTCTCTCACATTTTCTCCCTGTCCCCTCCCCATCCTCTCCTGTCCCTCGACCGCTCCCCACCCTCATTCCCTCTCATATTCCCCCTCTCTGTCATAATTTGCCCTCTTTCATATTCTCCCCTCTCTGTGCCATATCCTCTTCCCCTCTCCCCCTCCCTCCCACCACCCCCTCATTAACAGGCTCTGTGTCTGGGTAGCAACAGTGTGTTGTCCTTATCTGATCCCTGAGGAGACATCTTCCATCACTGCTACAATAAATGGAATGCACCCTCCCTGAGCCAGGAAGGTGACATTCAATTCTGATGTCAGCTGAGAACTTGCAATGAGGACAACTTGGCATTTCCTGCAATATTGTGGTGCCGACAGTTTGGTAGGTTGAACATAAAACAGGACCTTCGGCCCTCGATCTTGTGCTGACCCATATATTTCTTAAAAATAAAGTACTAAACCCTCCCTTATCCTGTAACCCT
The DNA here is from genome assembly GCF_036971445.1 of Narcine bancroftii. Lineage (NCBI taxonomy): Eukaryota > Metazoa > Chordata > Chondrichthyes > Torpediniformes > Narcinidae > Narcine > Narcine bancroftii. The sequence continues at coordinate 194,366,780 of NC_091470.1, read as the reverse complement.
CTTTCCATCTATGTCTCTGTCTAAGAGTTAAAACTCCTAATATTCCAGCCTCCACCACCACCCCTGGAAAGGTATTCCAGACCCCCAAAACCCTCTGCATTTAAAAAAAACAACTTACCCCTGACATCTCCCCTAAACCTCCCTCCCTTTACTTTGTACACATGTTTGCTGATCCTGCCCTGGGAAACAGGTGCTGGCCGCCCACCCTGTCTATGTCTCTCAGAATCTTGTCGACCTCTATCAAGTCTCCTCTCATCCTTCTACACTCCAGAGAGAAAAGTCCCAGCTCTGCTAACCTTGTGTTCCAATCCAGGCAACTTTCTGGTGAGTCTCCTCTGCCCCCTCTCCACAGCTTCCACATCCTTCCCATAATAAGGTGACCAGAACTGAACACAATACTCCAAGTGGGGTCTCACCAGAGATTTGCAGAGTTGCAACATGACTTCTCGACTCCTGAAATCAATCCCCCGACTAATGATCCAGTAACCCATAGGCCTTATTAAATTTTTTTGGTGTGGGGGTTATAAATTTGGGGCTGCCAGAATTGTTTTAAGTGGGTTAGGCTTGGAAGGATTTTGCTAGTCGTTTCCTGTTTCTTCAACGTCAATTTGTGTATTGAATGAGACAATTTCTACCCCAGTAGCAGTTACAAATCTAGATATGATGTTTCTAAATCGGACCCCTCACAATTTGATGGGACAGTGCAGAGGGAAACATTGGCTCCTTGCAGACTGTGTCAAGAAGGCTTTACTCTGTGTACATAATTCCCTGAAAGTGGCATCTCAGCTGGATAGGGTTACAAAGAGAGATCTTGGAATATTGGGCCTTCATAAGTCAAAGTATTGAATACAGGAGTTGGGATGTGATGGTCAAGTTGTATAAGACATTGATGAGGCCAAATTTGGAGCATTGTGTGCAGTTTTGGTCACCAAACTACAGGAATGATATCAATAAGAGAGAAAGTGCAAAGAAGATTTACTAGGATGTTGCCCGGACTTCAGGAACTGAGTTACAGAGAAGGGTTAAACAGGTTAGGACTTTATTCCCTGGAGCATAGAAGAATGAGGGGAGATTTGATCGAGGTATTTAAAATTGTGAGGGAGATAGACAGAGTCAGATTTTCCCACTAAGGGTGCAAAGGAGAAAGGGGAAAAGTTTAGGGAGAACATGAGGGGGAACCTCTTCACACAGATTGTGGTGGGGGTGTGGAACAAGATGAAGTGGTGAATTGGGCTCCATTTTAACATTTAGGAAGAATTTGGACAGGTGCATGGATGGCTGTGGACTGGGTGCAGGCCAGTGGGACAGGCTGAGTTTGTCACAGAGTAGAAGGGCCGAAGTGGCCTGTTTCTGTGCTGTACGTTCTATGGTTCTATCTCACTTGTGCAGAGATAAGAGAAAAAAGTATAGCACCATTCACCCCTTCAAACCTGCTCCACTATTCAAGAGACCTTCCCGCCAATATCCTGCGCTGACCCCCTATCCCTCAATTCCCTTAATATCCAAAATCTTAGCTTGAATTAGAATTTGTTGTTCTGCACATGTCACGAACTTTGTGGGTGCAAATACTGCTGTCAATTGCATTTTTAAAAAATATATAATTTAGTGCAGAAGAAGAAAAAAGGAGGCATTGTCTGGTGTTCATTGTCCGTTCAGAAATCTGATGGCAGAGGGGAAGAAGCTGCCTCTATACCGCTGGGCACCCGTCTTCTGGCTCAGCGGATGGGCCTCTGCGATCCTCTTGAGAAAACAATTCCAAAGATTCACTACCCTCTTTACTCCGGACGAGGATGTGAGAATATTGCAGCCATTTGCACGTTTGAGTAAAACCCATCTTTCCTTTTCACCTTTATGACGTTGGCCAACTTCTGGAGGCAGAACACCAACTGGAGCTCTTCAACCAATGGGAGCAGTTCGTCGGTGTAAATGGAGTGGATGACCCGCTTCGCCTGTTCCGCGTGAGAGCCAGATCCGTCAATCTCTTCCGAGAATCAGAGTCTATTGTCATGAACAAGTCATGAAATTCGGTGTTTTACGGCAGCGTCACAGTCCAAACATTCATATTATAACCATCTTATGACATAAAAAAATAATGCACGAAAAGATTATTTATCACTCAGGAGCCTGATGGCGGAGGGGAAGAAGCTGTCCTTGTGTTTGTCTTCAGTCTCCTGTACCTTTTTCCTGATGGTAGCAGAGTGAAGAGGGCACAGGTAGTGGGGGGTCCTTGAGGATAGAGGCTGTTTTTTTAAGACACTACCTCGTGTCGATGTCCTTGATGGAGTGGAGTCTTGTGCCTGTGATGTCACAGGCCGAGTTAACAACCCTCTGGAGTTTATTCTTGCCCTGAGAGTTGGCGCCTCCGTACCAGGCAGTGATGCAACCGGCCAGAATACTCCCCGCAGTCCACCCTTAGAAGTCTTCAAGAGTCTTCGGTGACGAACCGAATCTGCTTAGTCACCTCACGAAGTGCGGCCACTGGCGGGCCTTCTTCGCGATGACGCAGGAATATTGGCTGAACGTGGATGGAGCTCCGCTGGACGTTCTTGCCTGCCCCTCTCCCAAAGGTGGTGTGGGGGGGGGGGGGTGGTTTGCCATCGAAGAGCGACTGAATCTCCTGATTCTGGGTGCCCAAGTCTGAACAAGCGCAGAGTCCCGCGAACCTGGCCGAGTGAAACACAGAGGCCCGCAGACGCAGTGATTGTAGTAAATGCCGGGGAAATTCTGCTGGCCTCGCAGCGTCCACAGGAGGTAAAGATGATTTGGGCCTGAGGCCTTCGTCATGGAGTAAGGAATTAAAGACTGGGGAGAGAAAGTGGAAGAATGGGAGGGGAGGAGTTAATGGATATGATGAGAGATTTTACGTTCAGATTTATTGTCAGAGAACATACATGACGACACATACAGCCCTGAGATTCGTTTTCCTGTGGGTCAGGCAGAATTACCACTTGCTGGTGGTGCAAAAACTGTACACTGGTAAACAAATAAAGAAATGAAATTAACTGACAAAGAAAAACATCAACTAAGAGCAAAAGTAAGAGTCTTTAAATGCATCCCTGATTGAGTTTGTTGTTGAGGAGTCTGATGGTGGAGGGGGAGCAGCTGTTCCTGAACCTGTGGGTGTGAGTCTTGTGGCCCTGACACCTCTTTCCTGATGGCAGCAGCGAGAACAGACTGTGCACTGGGTGGGGATGGTCGCTGCTGTTCTCCAACGGCGGTGTTCCTCATAGATATTCTTGATGATGGGGAGGGCTTTGCCAGCGCGGGGTTCGAACCCCGCGCTGTCTGTAAGGAGTTTTCATGTTCTCCCTGTGCCTGTGTGGGTTTCCTCCGTGGACTCTGGTCTCCCCTATTTGAAACATACCGGGGGTTGGCATTGGGCGGCACGGGCTCTTGGGCCAAAATGGCCTGTTACCGTAATGTATGTCTACATTTATTTATAAATGGCGGGGGGCAGACACGATGGGCTAAAGAGCCTATTTCTGTTCCTATGTCTAGTGGAGTTTGGAGCTGCTGTGTAAACTGAACCAGTCTTTGAACGCTGAATCCTGGAAAGCAGCTGATGGTATGTGGTTGAGTATCCAGGGCAACAGGGCTTGCGTCATCCGAATGGGATGTGGGGGTGGTCCTTCTCATGTCTTCCAATGGTGTAATCTCAAGAAAATTTCTTAATTACTCTCTCAATCATTAACTAATGTCAAAATATGAGCGATTGTGTGTGGGCCTCCTTTATCTCTGCCACCTTGCTAATCCTTAATTTTGAAGCACCCTGGCATCTGTGGGTCTAATTATTTGTGTACAGACCTTTAACCACCAAAGCCTTCCATCTGAGGTTTGTTGGCCAATTCCCATTGGATGACACCAGCTGGCATTAAGTTGCTCTCTCCCATCGGGTGGCGTGGTAAGCCAGTGTGACGCTGGTGACCCGGGTTCGAATCACCGCTGCCTGTAAGAAGTTTGTATGTTCTCCTTATGGGTTTCCTCCAGGCCTTAATATCCTGAGCTGAGGTAGGCCCTGTCGTTTCACTGGGACAGGCACTATTCAGACCTGTGATATCCTGAGCTGAGGTAGGCCCTAGCATTCACCAGGGCAGGCTCTATTCAGGCCTGTGATATCCTGTGGACTTCAAGAGGAAGTAAGGGGAATATGACCCAGTCCTTATCGAGGGCTCAGCAGTGGAGAGGGTCAAATTCTGGGTGTCAACATCTCTGAGGATCTGTCCTGGAGCTTCCATGTTGATGCAATCACAAAGAAGGCTTGCCAGATGCTAATATTTGTGAGGTTTCTGAGGAGATTCGGTATGCCATCAAAGACTTTTGCAAATTTCTACAGGAGCACCGTGGAAAGCATTCTGATCAGTTGCAAAACTGTCTGATACAGAGGTGCAAATGCACAGGCCAGGAAAAGGCTTCAGAGAGTTGCAAACTTGGCCAGCACCATCATGGGCACCAGTGTCCATTCCATTGAGCACATCTCTTGGAGTCAGTGGCTCAAGAAAGCAGCCTCTGTAGCCAGGCCGTGCCCTCTTCACTCTGCTCCCATCAGGAAGGAGGTATAGGAGCCTGAAGACGAGCACCCAGTGGCACAAGGGCAGCTTCTTCCCCTCCACCGTCAGATTCAAGAACGGACAATGACTCCCTAGACCCTGACTCACTTTCTCTTCTTTTTGCTCTAAACTTTGAGTGTAAATTATAGCAATATCTGCTCTATATAATCTACTGCCACAAAAACCACAAATTTTGTGATCTGTTCAGACAATAAATTCTGATCCGCTCCGAGAAGAACCCTTCTGATTGTACTGGGACTCTTGTGATAAATAAATTGACTTGGGAAAGGAGTGCGGCCTTGCCAAGATCCTGTGAGATGTTTCCACTCTCAGACTTGCTCAAGAGCAAATAAATTGCAGGTTTAATGGGTAAAGAATATGTGGGGAAGATAGATTAATGCTGACTGTTACACCTCAGGGTTACAGGCCTGGATAGGGCCTGCCCTGGTGAACTACTTGCTTTCACTAACATTGAGCGCCAGGTTGTTGGCTTGATGTGGAGGCTCCGGGACAGATCCTCGGAGATGTTGACACCCAGGAATTTGAAGTTTTTGACCTCTCCCTCCCCTGCCAAGCCCTCGATGAGGATTGGGTTGTATTTCCCTGACTCTCTCCTGAAGTCCACAATCGGTTCCTTAGTTTAGCTAACATTGAGCGCAAGTTGTTGGCTGATCCAACAAACTGATCCATCTCCCTCCTGTAAGCCCCCTGATTTGCTCTCTGTGGTTCTGCTGACCATTGTAGAGTCATTGGCAGATTTGTAGACAGCTTTGAATTGTACCTGGCCACAACTCGATAACCACCAGGTCATCCCTAACGTTCGCACAGCCGTGTAAAGAGCACAATTCCCAGTATGGGATTACAATGAAAAGGAATACAAGTTCACACCAACCAAGAGCAGAGTGTGAGCACTGTTGTGGGGTTCAGTCAGGAGCCTGATGGCTGCAGGGAAGCACTCTTCCAAACTCTTGAATCTTACCTCCAACAAGAGGAAGGAGACGAGACAGCTCCTTGTTGTCGAGGGAGTTGTAGTGAAGATCCAGTAGCCTGGGCTCTGGCGAATGGAGGTCTGTCATTGGATGTTAAGCTCTACTCAGAGTTTGGAATAACAACAGGTGATCTCGTTAAATTGTAAATTTTGAAGGTGGACTGTTTGTGGGGGTGGGTGTTGGGGCATGGGTGCGTGGGCATGCATGGGCATGGGCAGGCGTGACTGAGGAGACTGGTGGAACCAGAGCTCCCAGCTGTAGATGCAGGGCAGCCCATTCAGGAGACTGAGGAAACCGCATCCTCGTTCGTGGTGGACCTTTGGAATTCTTTACTCTGCGAGGCTCAGTCACTGTACGTTCCAGAAGAAGTTGATAGATTTCTGGATCTCAGATTTATTATCAGACCACATACAGGACATCACATACAACCCCGAGTTCTTTTCCCTGCAGGTGAGGCAGAATTTCTACTGATCGATAGTGCAAAAAATAACTGTACTCAAGAAAAGAAACATATACGAAAGAGAGACATGTAAAGAAGGTAATGCAAACCATGCTGTGCAGAAAATAAATATTCAGTACTAAATAATAGAGTCCATAAATGATTTCCTGGTTGAGATAGTCGATGAGGAGTCTGATGGTGGAGGGGCAGCAGCTGTTCCTGAACCTGGTGGGTGCGAGTCTTGTGGCCCCGACACCTCTTTCTTGATGGCAGCAGCGAAAACAGAGCATGTGCTGGGTGGGGTGGATCCCTGATGATCACTCCCTGCTCCATGGGTCCGGGCTGGGAGCCATCAAAGGTTCCCTGTGACTTTCTTGCTCTGGTAACCTATAAATAAACATGGTGTCACATGAATTATCGATGGTTTCATTAATCCGTCCTGTTGCTAGCTATGCAGAAGAAGCAAGTGCTGGGGGAGGGAAATGCTGTAAAGACAGACCTGCCGCTGGTGCGGACCCAGGGAGAGCAGGAAGGGGTAACATCGCACTCCCCCGCAGGGTCCTACCGTCCAGTCTGACTGCTGTCAGCACTAAATATCCTGTTGAAGGAGCAGGCGGTGTTTTTATTAAAAATCCCGTGATCACAGAATCTGCGACCATGAGCCGCCACGAGGGGGTTAGCAGAATCTGGGGAAGCAGAGGACTGGCCCAGGGCACCATAAAACAACCCCCCACCCCCCCCCCCCCAATTTGAGGAGGAGACGACCCATGACGGCGGACCAGTGTACAGGGTGGGGGGGGGGGGATGGGGTTGTGCTCTGTGGCTGAGGGACACACGAGGGTAGTTGCCATCATGAGGCGAGGAACCCACATGGGCAGCGGGCGGCTGCAATCAGGGAATTCAAACCAGGCTGCTGGAGATTGGCTGAAGGGGGCACTGGGATAAGAGAGGGCGCTGACCGTGTCGGAGGTTCGGGTCTGGTACTTCTGGTGGCTGATGGTTTGAAGGGTTCCTGACTGTGTTGGAGGTTTGGACCTGGTACCTCGGGTGGCCAATGGTTTGAAGGGTTCCTGACTGTGTCGGAAATTCGGACCTGGCCGCTCAGGCAGCCGATGGTTTGGATAGATTCTGTGAGGGTGGGGGGGGGGGGGCGGTGGTGGGAGTTCTTGTTTCTATTTCTCTGACTGTAAGAGACGCTCTAGGCAATTTGTGCCTTGAGGCAGATGCAAACAAATTTTGTGTAATCTTACATGACAATAAAGAAATCTTGAAGGGTGCAGAACTGCCTGTCTTCCTCTCAGCCCCAGAGTTCAGTCCCTACCATCATATCTGCCAAACCAGCAAAGGGCTGTGATTATTTATTTTAACACAAAAAAAACAGGAAACACCCTCCTGAGAGAGGAAACCGGCCTCAGCCGAAGCTTCAAGATGACAGCAGGCACCTTCGCCTTGGCCTCAGCTCCTGAGATGGGGGGGTGGGGATGGTTTTGGGGCCATCTCCAATCAGTCCCTTGGCACTCGGAGGTAGCGGGCTTGGGACTCCCTACCCAAAGGGAGGGTTGGGGGTGGGGGGACGCGGCTGAGGGGGTGTCGCTCCGTCTCTGGGGAGGAGCTGGGCTCTCTTGGGAGCAGGTGGCCATGATGCGGAGAACGGGTTCGGAGGGTCCAAAAGGTGACGAGTCTGAACACGGTTCAATACCAATCAAGGGTCTTTATTTGCACACAGTTGGGGCAGGGGCGGGGAGTCACAACGGTGACCACTTTTACGAGCTCAAACAAAGAAACTGCCTGCAGTTCGTGCGCATTGGAAGCAGCCGAACAATCGATACTCACTCCTGACAGATTGCTCCTATCCACAGTTCCCATGGTTAAACGCGCAGATGAAAAAAACCCTTCGCTAACTTGTGGGCACAGCATCCCACTTACCTACAGAATCTAATCACACAGCACCAGACAGCAACATTTTTCAGAAGATTTGCTTCCTGTAAAATAATAGGAGCTTATGATGGACGACTTCAAGCTGAACATAAAGATAATTTCAGATTTGCTGGATCACGTAGGAAGTTGGAGAAACATTAAAATAACTTTTATTGAATTTACTGTGCTTAATCACCTAACGACGCTGATGCTTTATGTTAGTTCAACCGACCTAAAAATGTTTTGCTGCTGATTTTCTTTCGTACTCAGCATCTGATGCCTCTCATGTCAGTGTCCAACAATCATCAGCCGCCATTGTTGCGTTCCGGTTGGCCTGATCCCAATTTTCCAAGGTTGCAATGTCCCAGTGAAACCTTTCACCGTGTTCATCACTGACGGCACCAAGATCAGCGGGGAAGGTCCACATGCGAATGCAGAAAATGAATTTTCAATGACGTGTTGCTCTTCATTGTTTTGTCTGTTGAATTCGACTGAAAATATGACAGGAAATCAGAAAAATAGTTACTGTATGTAACTGTGTAATAGTCGATTCTGTGTAAGAGCTGACCTCCCGCCCCCAGCCCAAAAATCTTGTGCTTTCCAAATGACCCATGTAAAAATTGACCCCCCACCTCTAATTTTGGCCCTCACTGTCTGCCTATCCAAGCTCTCGATGCCCCAACTGTGAATCTTCGCCCCGGCTGCTGGACCCTTCCAAGCTCCCAACACTCTGGATGCGGACTTATCACCCAGTCCCAGCCATTCGAGCTCCCGATGCCCCAACTGTGAACCCTCACCCCAGCCGCCCACCCACTGGAGCTCCCAACGCCTCACCCCAGCCACCAGCCCTCATAGCTCCCAACATTCCAACATGGACTTACCACCCAGGCCCAGCCCCTCAAATGACTCAGGTCCTTACCACGGTCAAAAATAAGACCCGTGTAAAAGTCGACATGCCCCCTCCCCCCCACAAATTTTAACCCGAGTAATTGGTCCAAAACACTCGACGATTACCTTTATTTATGCTTCATCCTCTGCTCGCACGGTAAAGACAAGATAGCATTTCTCCAGGACAATGGAGCATATTTAAATAAATATGTTAGAATAGAAGTTAAACACATTAAAATATTAAGAATTATACAGTAACAGTCCACGGACACTATGATATGGTACATCTAAAAAAACAGTTTGTGATAGAAAAATCTGGTCTGACTGAAACCTCCTGGTCTTTCAGCACCTGGAGATGTCAGTGAGGGAGATGCTGCCGATGGGCACATACCAGGCTGCAGGAGTACGTGCTGAGGGACGTACTGAAGCCCAGTGCGGCCAACACGAGGGTGCTGTGGGGAAGGACCATGGTCTAGAGTCCGTCCGTCACCGGGCTCTGAGGGGCTGAGACCGAGGGGAAGCAAACAACAGGGGGGGAGTAACGACACGGGTAAATAGAATCAAATGTAAGGGAGGACAGATTGCAGTTAACACCACGTTACAGCGCCAGCAACCCGGGTTCGAATCCAGCCACTGACTGTAAGGGGTTTGTACATGTTTGTACATGTTCCCTGTGTTTTCCCCGAGGGGGTCCAGTTTCTTCCCACCGTTCAAAAATATACCGGGGGTTGTAGGTCAATCGGGGGTAATTGGGCAGCACAAACACGTGGGCCGGAACGGCCTGTTACCGCGATGTATGTCTTAAATAAAATGTATGGTGATGTGTGGTGCCTGCCACATTGACCACCGCCAGTGGGCTGATATCGCCTCCAACCGTGCCTCACAGTTCGGCGGGCTGCAACCTCCTTTGAATAAGACTGCAGAGCCCACCTCACTGACATAAGACAAAGGAGGAAAAACCTAACACCCAACCCCAACCAACCAATTTTCCCTTGCAACCGCTGCAACCGTGCCTGCCTGTCCCCAACTAGCCTGCAGCAGACGTGGATATACCCCTCCATAAATCTTCGTCCGCAAAGCCAAGCCAAAGAATGGTGATGGAAATGCATGGAGAGGAAACCAAGGGTGAAAAGAGCCTTTGAACCGTTTCCTTCTGGTAAATAATTTAAGTGGAATAAAGTTTATTTTTGGAAAGAAGAAAACATTTAGAAAAGGGAACCTCCACCTTAGATTAGACAAGAGCACCCGGGGAAAACCCACGCAGACACAGGGACAACGTATAAACTCCTTACAGAGAGCACAGGATTCAAACCTTGGTCCTGATCACTGGTACTGGAACAGCGCTGCACTAACTGCTACGCCAACCGTGCGGCCCCACATATGTTCTCTGACAATGAATCTGAAACAGACCTACCACAGAATGTCTCCCTTCGGTCCTGGACCTCATGTCTTCCTTTCTCTCCCCGCTTCTCCCGCAGGAGTCGTTCTCTCCCCGGTTGGAGCTGCTGCTCCCAGTCCTTGGAGACCACCCGCCAGGGGAGACTGCTGACCCTCGACATTGACGCCTCTGCAGAGATTGGGTAGGCCTCCAACTCCTCGTGGAATTGGGGGAGGGGTGGTGTGGAGGGGGGCAGGTAGTGGAAGCAGTTGAAAAGTAAACAGCTTCTTTCCCAACTCAGAATCCTGGAACCTTTTGGGTTGTGAAACCAACCACGTTTGGCATCTCATTCACAGCTGTGATACACGCCCCACATCATCACCACAATTGCCCAACTCCCCACGGTGAAATTAAATCATCGAGCACCCAACCCAGTAAGCAAGAGAGGGCCTTGCATTTATGTAGTGCCCTTCCCTACCTCGGCCTGGGTTTGTGCACAATCAAGTGCTTGGTGAACCTGGGTGATAGAACACCACATTGCAGAATCAGGCCCTTCAGGTCTATGTCAAACTATTTTCCTACCTAGTTCCACTGACCTGTACCCAGTCTACAGACCTCCAGACTCCTCCCATCCACGTGTTAAAATTGAGCCCACATCCACCACTTCAGCTCATTCCACACCTCCCACCGCTCACTGTGTGAAGATGTTCCCCCTAAACTTTTCCCCTTTCACCCTTAACCCATGTCCTCTGGTTGTATCTCACCTCCCCTCAGTGGAAAAAGCCGACCGACATTTAATCTATCTGTCCCCCTCATAATTTTAAATACCTCAATCAAATCTCCCTCGTTCTTCTACGCTCCAGGGAATCAAGTCCGAACCTGTTTAACCTTTCCCTGTAACTCAGTTCCTGAATTCCAGGCAACATCCTAGAAAATCATCTCTGCACTCTTTCTGTCTTATTGATATCTTTCCTGTAGTTTGGTGACCAAAACTGCCCACAGTTCTCCAAATTTGACCTCACCAATGCCTTATAGAACTTTACTCCCAGACTCAATACTTTGATTTATGAGGGTCAATATGCCCAAAGCTCTCTATGTGCACAGGACACATCCCTCCATACCCCTCCCATCCATGTTCCTATCCAAATTCCTCTTTGATATTTGTTCCATATTCAAGTCAAATTTATTGTCATCCAATTGTACTAGTACAACCCGACAAAACAGCATTCTCTGGTTCTTGGACACACAACCAGACATAACACTCATACAGACAAACAATACATCTCAGATGTTAGTGTGAGCAGTTCCTTTGATCATTCACCATTTTCACTGCCTGTGGGAAGAAGCTGTTCCTGAGCCTGGTGGTGCTGGCTCTGATCCTCCTGTATCTCTTCCCCAACGGGAGCAGCTGAAAGACGCAGTGTGCAGGGTGGAAGGGGCCCTCGATGATTTTGCGCACCCTCTTCAGACAATGATCCTGATAGATCATGTCGACTGGGGTGGGGGGGGGGTGTGGAGGAAGACCCCAATGATCTTCTCTGCTGCTCTTATGGTCCTGTGGATTGACCTCAGATCCATTTCTCTGCAACAACTGTACCACACTGTGATGCAGGTGGCTAGGACACTCTGGATAGAGCTCCTGAAGAATGTTAACATGACGGTGGCCGGTGGCCTTGCCCGATTCAGTCTTTTCAGGAAGTACAGTTGCTGTTGGACCTTCCTGACAAGTGAGGAGATGTTGTGTGTCCATGATAGGTCACTGGTTAACCACCCCTCCCCCCAATGTTCCCCTTCAACAGTTAACATTTTGTTGCCATCGTATTGAATTATAGTCACGTGCGCCAAGATATAGTGAAAAAGCTCTGTTTTGTGAGCTATCCAGGCAGGCCAACCTATGCATCATACAGGAGATAGTGCAGAAATGAAACAATAGCACCTTGGAGTTATACAGCACAGGAAAGGCCCTTCAGCCCAACTCATCCATGCTGACCAAGGGGCCCTCCTGAGCTCGTTCCATTTACCTGTATTTGGCCCCTATTCCATCCATGGCCCCTATCCATGCATGGTAAAACCCATTATCCAGAATTAGAGAATTCAGCTCTCCCAAGTAACCAGAAAAAAAAAATCAAGGAAATAAATTTAAAAATAGAATAAAATAATAGGTAAAAATAGTTAAGTTTGAAATTATAAAAGTAAATGTTCCCTGAAGTAACATGTAAACCATTGATGAAGATGGGAGCAAATATTCAACCAGCAGAGGGAGGGTCTCATTCAGGCTTTGCTTGTAGCAGCTGTTTGAATAAAGTTGTGTGAAAGAGCGATGGCGTCGCCCAGGATGAAGAGCTGGTTAACGCCGCTCACCGTTGGGGCGGAGTCTTAAGGTGTCTCCTTATCCATGCTTAGTAAGTCACCCCAGTCAGAGGGTTTGTCTGTAAACTTGGAGGGGAGCGGGGTTTTAATTATCTATATTGTTATTGTTTGTCTTTCGGGTGGCTCTGGGGAGGGGGAGGAACCTGCAGATGCAGCGATGGTTAAATGTTTTCAAAGACTGACTGAAAATACAATAAAATGGTTTATATATTCATGCAAGTGAGGTTTGTTCAGTGGAAGTACAGTGTAGAATTTTTATCTTTTAAACTGTTTATTCTTAATGCATGTGTATTAGGTTTTGTAAGAGTGAGTCTCAAGCAACCAGAAAATACAGTTATCCGGCATTTACAAATCGCCCATTGGTGCCGGACACCAGGGGTTTCACACTTCTTTAAATGTTGTCATTTATTACAGTGCCTGTGACCTGGGTTCAAAGGCAGCACTGTCTGTAAGGAGTTTGCACATTATCCCCAGGTCTGCCTGTGTTTCCCAGAGGGCTCTGGTTTTTCTCCCACCCTTCAAAACATACAGGGGTTGTCAGTTAATTGGGTGGCACAGTTGGCAGGCTGGAAGGGCCTATTACTATGCTGTATATCTAAATTAAATCTAAATTTCCTCCCCCTTCTCCCACTTCCTCGTTCCACCGACCCACCACACTCTCGAATCCTGTTTAAATCTTTCTCACGAGGAGAGTGTGCATACTCCACACTGATAGCACCAGAGGTTGGGATTGGACCCAGGGTCTGTGGAGCTGGAAGGCAGTTTCACCCACCTTGAACTGCCAAACCCCTGGTCTGGTTAGGTTTAAAATGTAAAATGTATTGTCACGTTCAAGAACACACAACATTTGTCAATTGCTGAAAGGCAGAACACTGAGGGAGGGAGGGTCCACTGAGGGAGGGAGGGTCTATTGAGGGAGGGAGGGTCCACTGAGGAGGGATGGTCCACTGAGTGGGTGGAGGTCAAAGTAGGAGGGGAGCAATCACTGCACTGAATATAGGCCGCCAAATAGCCCTTGGGACACCGAGGAACAGATCGGTGGGCAGATTATGGAATGGTACAGAAATTACAGGGTTGTTGTTACCATAATTCCCTGAAAGTGGTGGATAGGGTTGGTTTTCATAAGTCAAAGTATTGAGTACAGGAGTTGGGATATTATGGTAAAGTTATATAAGACATTGGTGAGGCCAAATTTGGAGCATTGTGGGCAATTTTGGTCACCGAATCACAGGAAAGATATCAATAAGACAGAAAGAGTGCATAGAAGATTTACTAGGCTGTTGCTGAACTTCAGGAACTGAGTTACAGGGAAAGAAAGGTTAAACAGGTTTTGACTTTATTCCCTAGAGCATAGAAGAATGAGGGGAGATTTGATCGAGGTATTTAAAATCATGAGGAGAACAGACAGAGTAAATGTAGGTTGGCTTTTCACACTGAGGGCAGGTGAGATGCAAAAGAGAGGACATGGATTAAAGGTGAAAGGGAAAAAGTTGAGGGGGAAACTTCTTCACACAGAGAGTGGTGGGAGTGGGGAACCAGCTGCCAGCTGAAGTTGTAAAGGCAGCTCAGTTTTAACATTTAAGAAGAATTTGGGAGGATGGGAGAGGTACATGGATGGGAGAGGTTTGGAGGGCTGTGGACTGGGTGCAGGTCAGTGGGACTAGGCAGTAAATAGTTCGGCACAGACTAGGAGGGGCGAAGGGCCTGTTTTTGGGCTGCAGTATTCTATGGAGACTTCAATTTCCCAAATATTGACTGGCAGCTCCTTACTGCAAGTGGGAGAGATAGAGGACATACTGGATCTAGTTCTGGGGAATGAACCCAGTCAGGTGGCGGACCTTTCAGTGGGGAGCATTTCGGTGATAGTGACCACAACTCCCTGAGCTTTTATATAGCTATGGACAGAGATAAAAGCAGACTAAATGGGAAAGTGTTTAACTGGGGAGGGGCTCATGAGGATGGGCTGAGGCAGGAACTCAGGAGCGCAAACTGGGAACAGAAGTTCTTGGGAGAAAGCACGGTAGAAATGTGGAGGATATTTAGGGACTACTGGCATCAGGTTCAGAACCCGTTGGTCCCACTGAAACAGGGAAAAGATGGCAGGAAAAGGGAGCTGTGGTGGGAAAAAACAGGTGAGGCAGTTAGTCAAGAGAAAGAAGAAAGGACACATTAGATATAGGAAGCAGAAAACAGGATGGGCTCATGAGAATTGAATGGTAACCAGAAAGGAGCTTAAGAAAGGACGAAGGAGAGATTGAAGGGGGCATGAGAAGGCCTTAAGGAGAACCCCAGGGTGTTCTATGAAGAACAGAAGGATGACGAGAATGATGGTGGGGCCACTTAAAGATAAAGGAGGTAACATACGAGGAGGCGGAATGGCTTGGGGAGGTTCTAGATGAATACTTTGCTTCAGTATTCACCACAGAAAAGGACCGTGATCAGGGTGAGGTCAGAATAGAACAGGCCGGTGCGCTGGACCATGTGGAGATTAAGGAAGAGGAAGTGGTGGATCTTCTTAAAAACATTTGGGTTGATAAATTTCCCAGGACCGGATGACATCCACCACAGGCTGTTGTAGGAAGGGAGGGAAGAGAGAGCTGGGGCAGTTGCTTTGATTTTTTTTAATCCTCTTTGGCTGCAGGGGAGGTGCCGGAGGATGGAGAACGGCAAATGTAGCCCCCTTATTTAAAAAAGGTAATAGGGAGAATCCTGGGAATTTTAGACCGGTGAGTGTTATATACGTGGTGTGGGAAATAATGGAGAGAATTCTTAAGGACTGAATCTATGAGAATTTGGACACAAGTCTACTCAAGGATAGTCAACATGGCTCTGTGAAGGGAAGGTTGTGCCTCACGAGTCTAATTGAGTTTTTTGAGGAGGTAACAAAATAAATTGATGAGGGTGGGGTGGTAGATGTGGTCTACGTGGATTTTAGTAAGGCATTTGGCAAGGTGCCCCATGAGAAACTTGTTCAGAAAGTCATGGGACACAGGATACTTGGCTGTGTGGACAAAAAAATTGACTTGCCTGTGGAAAGCAGAGAGTCGTAGTGGACAGAAAATATTCTGCCTGGAAGTCAGTGACTAGTGGAGTTCCGCAGTGATCTATTCTGAAACCCCCACTCTTTGTGATGTTTATATATGACCTGGATGAAGAGGCAGACGGATGGGTCAGTAAGTTTGTGGATGACATGAAGGTTGGAGGAGTTCTGGATGGAGCTGAAGGTTGTCGTAGGTTAAAAGAGGATATAGACAGGATGCAGAGTTGGGCGGAGAAGTGGCAGATGGAGTTCAATCTAGGTAAGTGTGAGCTGATGCATTTTGGAAGGACAAACCAGAAGGCTGAATGCAGGGTTAATAGTCAGTTATTAAAGCATGTGGATGAACAGAGGGACCTTGGGGTCCAAATCCATAAATCCCTTACGTCGCCTCAGATTGATAGGATAGTTAAGAAGGCCTATGGGACGCTGGGCTTCATTGGTCGGGGGATTGAGTTCAGGATTTGAGAGGTGATGTTCCAACTCTACAAATCTCTGATGAGACCACACTTGGAGTATTATGTTTCAATTCTGGTCACCCCATTATAGGAAGGATGTGGAAGCTACGGAGAGGGTGCAGAGGAGATTCACCAGGATGTTGCCTGGATTGGGAAACAAGTCTTATGAGTCAAGGTTAGCAGAGCTGGGACTTTTCTCTTTGGAGTGTAGAAGGATGAGTGGAGACTTGATCGAGGTCAACAAGATTCTGAGAGGTATAGATAGGGTGGACGGCCAGCGCCTGTTTCCCCCAGGACAGGAATAGCAAACACCAGAGGACATTTGTACACAAGGAAGTTGAGGAGAGACGTCAGGGGTATGTGTTTTACACAAAGAGTTGTGGGGGCCTGGAATTCCTTGCCAGGGGTGGTGGAGGAAGCTGGAATATTAGGGGCATTTAAGAGATTCTTAGGCACGTGGATGGAAGGAAAATAGAGGGTTACGAGGTAGAGAGGGGTTTAATTTATTTTAAGGTATACACCCTTAAGGTGTATAGAAATATATACCTCAGCACAACTTCTTGGGCTGAAGGGTCTGTACAGTGCTGCAATGTTCTGCGTTCTACCTGCCATGTGTCAAACCCAAGTGTTGCCATTAATAATCTTCCACCAATAGGGAAAATGGAAACAAGAGTCTCTTCAGAGACACTGAGGGTCCATGGATTGGCCTCAAGCAATTTTGCAGATGCACAGACTCCTGTCTGTTCCTATGCTTGCTGTTGGCAGCCTTGGGGTAGAGGGAGTTTCACTGTGTGTCTGACCCGGGAGTGTGTGATGGGATGTTGGGGAGGGAGCTTCACTGTGTATCTGACCCCGGGAGTGTATGATGGGACGGTGTGGAGGGAGCTTCACTCTGCATCTGACCCCGGAAGTGTGTGATGGGACGGTGCAGAGGGACCTTCACTCTGCATCTGACCCTGGGAGTGTGTGATGGGACCGTGTGGAGGGAGCTTCACTCTGTCTGCTGTCTGACCATGGGAATGTGTGATGGGGCGGTGTGGAGGGAGCTTCACTCTGTGTCTGACCACGGGAGTTTGTGATGGGACGGTATGAAGGGAGCTTCTCTCTGCGTCTGACCCTGGGAGTGTGTGATGGGACGGTGCGGAGGGAGCCTCACTCTGTGTTTGATCCCGGGTGTGTGTGATGGGATGGTGTGGAGGGAGCCTCGCTCTATGTCTGACCATGGGTGTGTGTGATGTGATGGTGGGGAGGGAGCTTCACTCAAACCCATACTCTCCCTGTGGACAGGAGCTGTTGGAGAATTGACAGCTGGTCTCTCCACCAGGAGAATAGCTTTGTGGTGAGTCGCAGGCAGATGAGTCAAAATGTGTTGGCTTCCGCACAGTGGCTTTTATTTCTGTCTTCTGGTCCTTGTGGAGGGGACTGATCCCCATACTCCCAAGTACCAAGGCAGTAGATACCAGGCATGCTGGTGGTGGCCTGCCTGTGGGAGAGCAGTGATCATCAGGAGGAGATTACAGGCTGAAATGTAATGAATGGTAATGGGATTGACATTGGCTGCCTTCTAATGGAGGGCTGCCGGGCTTTGTGTATAGAATTAGGGCTCCCCTGCGTGAAAGGCGGGCTGGGCAGTAATGCCGGATTAGTTGGTGAGGCGAGGAGAATCATGGAGGGTTGCAGCATGGAACCAGGCCCGAGTCCTGTGGCCTTGTCTACATAGGAGAGACAATTCGCAGACTGCGAGCTCAATTCGCTGAGCACCTTCGCTCTGATCTCCCAGTGGCCTTCAGTTCTATGCCCCACACCCGCACTGACATGTGTATCCATGGCCTCATGTACTCTCCCAACAAGACCACCTGTAAATTGGAGGAGCAACACTGAATATTCCACCTGGGCCCTCTCCAACCGGATGGCATTAACATCGATGTCTCCCGTTTCTGTAGCCCACTCCCTGTTCTCCTTCCCTCTCCATCCCTCTGTCTCCTTTCCTCCAGCTCTCCAATCCCTTCCCCCTCCACTCACAGAGACATCCCCCCCTCCCCCTGCTCACTGCTGTGCCCTCCCTCCCTTATCCCATTACCTCCTGCCTGTGGGACTGTGCCCCTCTCCTCACCCCACCATGTTGTTCGGAGCGCTGCCAACATTTTGTCCACACCTTGATGAAGGGCTGAAGCCCAAAACGTTGGTGACGTTTGCTGAGTGACCTGCTGAGTTTCTCCAATGTCGTGATTTCACTTCAACCACGGTGTCTGTAGAGTTTGACTGCTGACTCCATATCGCTGGGCTCGTTAACTTCTGTAGGGGACCATTAGTGGACTGTGTGTACAAAATGCTGTAATTTCTACCTGGTCACACTAAAATCTGGATTGTGCACTTTAATTACACATGAATTGTTTGATTACAAATTTAAAACTGTGGAGCACAGGGGCAAATAAAGGAAAGCTGTTCTTGTCCCAAACATTATGGAGGCCATTGTAGGTATTGTATGTCTCTCTGTGTTATGTCTCTACATGTGTTTTTGCTCCAGGGACCAGAGAAAGCTGTTTTGTTGCTTGATAGAGTTTCTGTAGAAGGTTAATGTAATGGCAGCCGGTGGCCTTGTCCATGTCAGTCTTCTCAGGAAGTGTAGTTGCTGTTGTGCCTTCCTGACAAGTGAGATGTTGAGTGTCTGCGATTAGTCACTATCATGGACTCCAAAGAGTCCACTCTCTCCACGACAGAGTTGTTGAGGGTGGTCGTTCCTGATCCTCCTGAAGTCCATAATCATCTCCTTCATCTTGTCCGCATTGAGACTGATTGTTAATCTCACACCACATCACGAGATTTTTCCACCCCTTCTCTGCAGTGCGACCCATCGTTGTTGCTGACTAGGCCGACGACCGTCGTGTCATCTGGAAACTTGCATGGTTGGTGCTGCTACATTCTAACCCATGCTTGATGGCGGGGACTCGGTGTTGCCATTGTCATGGGAAGCTGGAGGTCGTCCTCGTGAACTTTACCTTTCACTGACCAGCCTGTCCCCAGCGATGAAGGAGCCAACAGTCGGCTTCTACCTCCCCCCACCCTCGATCTGCAGAGTTCCTCCAGCAGATTGCTTTCTCTTTTGTCCCAGGATGTAGTGTCCCCAATGTCCTATGAGCCTCCAGTCCCTGAGTCTCTCCGCTTGGCCTGATGAGTTGCGAATGGAACGAAATGTTCCGCATCAATGCAATTACGAAGAATGCTCACCAGTGTCTGTACTTCATGAGGAGTTTGAGAAGATTCGGTACATCAGCGGAGACTCTTGAATACTTCTACACATGGACCGTGGAGGCCATTCTGGCTGGTTGCATCGCTGCCTGGTACAGAGGCGCCAATGCTCAGGACAGAGGGTTGTTAACTCGGCCTGCAACAGCATGGGCACCAACCAGACTCCACTCCATCAAGGACATCTATAAGAAGCGGTGACTTAAGAAAGCAGTCTCTATCCTCAAGGATCCCCACCCCACTCACCCCTCACTTCACTCTGCTACTATCAGGAGGAGGTACAGGACCCTGAAGACGAGCACAAGGACAGCTTCTCTGTACAGAGTGAAGTGAGGGGTGTTTAAGGGAGACGTCAGGGGTGTTCTTTTACACAAAGAGTTGTGGGGGCCTGGAATGCTTTGCAAGGGATGGTGGTGGAGGCTGGTACTTTGGGGGCATTTACGAGACTCTTAGGCCTGTAGATGGATGGAAAATAGAGGGTTATGGGGTAGGGAGGGTTTAATTTAAAAATTTTGAGGGTCAGCTCAACTTTGAGGGCCAAAGGGCCTGCACTGTGCTGTAGTGTTCGATGTTCTTCCCTTCTGCCATTAGATTCCTGAACGGTCAGTGATCCACAGACACGGCCTCACTTTGTATTCAGAGTCAGAATTTATTGCCGTGAACATGTTACGAAATTTGTTGTTTTGTGGCAACGCACAGATTTCTATAAATTGCTTCTTTTTTTTTAAAAAAAATGCCATCCAGCACAGTACAGGCTCTTCAGTCCTCGATGTTGTACT
This sequence comes from Narcine bancroftii, assembly GCF_036971445.1. Lineage (NCBI taxonomy): Eukaryota > Metazoa > Chordata > Chondrichthyes > Torpediniformes > Narcinidae > Narcine > Narcine bancroftii. Next base: position 194,346,732 of record NC_091470.1, on the reverse strand, counting down.
GACCCATATATATCTAACAAAAAATTCTACCCCCTCCCTACCCCGTAACCCTCTATTTTTCTTCCAACCTGTCTAAAGGGTCTCTTAAACGACCCTCATATTCCAGCCTCCACTGCCACCCCTTGGCAAGTCATTCCGAGCACCCACAGCCTGGTGAGTTGGTAAGGCACGAGACTCTTAAATCTCAGGGTCCTGGGTTCGAGTCCCACATTGGGTGCTACTTTCTTTGAGCGACCTGGTTGGCGTAGTGGGTTAGCGCAGCGCTGTTGGAGCGCCAGCCATCGGGACCGGGGTTCAAATCGTGCGCTCTCTGCGAGGAGTCTGTAAGCTCTCCCCGAGTCTCCGTGGGCTTCCTCCTGGGTGGGGGGCTCCGGTTTCCTCCCACCCTTCAAAGCGTACTGGGGGTTGAGGTCAATTGGGCGGTATGGGCTCGTGGGCCGGAAGGGCTTGTTACTGAGCTGTATGTTGAAATTTTAAATTATTTTTAAAAAACATACCCCGATGTCTCCCCTAAACTTCCCTCCCTTCACTTTGTACAGTGGTTGCTACTCCTTCCCTGGGAAAAGAGTGCTGGCTTCTCACTTACTCATATTTGCCAAACAAACTAATTTCGTAACGTGTTCACAACAATAAATTCTGATTCTGAATGGCCACAATGTCCTGGGCCATTTGTAGATTGGATTGAGGTTGTACTTGGCCACCCAGTGGTGGGTGGAGAGCGCGGAGAGGCGTGGGCTAAACACTCATCCTTGAGGTACACCAGTGCTGATTTCGAGGCCGTGTGGTGTCGATGGGCTAATTGGCCCCTGAGGTGCGAGTGGGTGAGGTGTAGAATATGGGGGGGGGAGCTGATGTGAATGTATCGGAGCGCTGCTTCAGTGTCGTATGGCGGCCGAGAAACGCAAACGTCTGCAGACGCCGTGGTTAAAGTAAACACACAACACTGGAGAAACTCAGCTGGTCAGATAGTGTCCTTTACGTAGCAAAGATATAGGTGCATCACCGACATTTTGGGCTTGATCAAGGTGTGAGCAAAATGTCGGCAGGTGCCCAAACAAAATGGTGGGGGTGAAGGGGCAGGGAAGGAGCGCGGTCCCACAGGCAGGAGGTAATAGGTGGATAAGGGAGGGAGGGCACGAGAAGAAGGGTGTTGGGAGGATGGGAGTGGAGAATGTGGGGGGCTGGGAGCCCAAGGGGAAGGGGTTGAGGGCAGAGGAGGTCAGAGGGTGGAGGTGGAGTGAGGGGATTCAGACGGATGAGGTCAGAGGGGCGACGCAGCAGATGGGGGGAGGTGGAGGGTTGGGGAGGTCAGATGGGGAGGTGGATGGGAGGAAAGGTCAGAATGAGGGGATGAAGGGTAGGAGAGATCTGAGGGGGAGATGGCAAGTAGGGGAGGTCAGAGGGGAGAGGTGGCAGGTAGGGTAGGTCAGGGGGGGAGGTGGCAGGTAGGGGAGGTCAGAAGGGAGGTGGCAGGTAGGGGAGGTCGGAGGGGAGGTGGCAGGTAGGGGAGGTCGGAGGGGAGGTGGCAGGTAGAGGAGGTTGGAGGGGAGGTGGCAGGTAGGGGAGATCGGGGGTAGATGGGAGGTAGGGGAGGTCATGGGGGAGATGGCAGGTAGGGGAGATCAGTGGGGGGAGATGGCAGGTACGGGAGGTCAGGGGGGAGGTGGTAGGTAGGGGAGATCAGAGGGGGGTAGATCAGGAGAGTTGGGAGGGGGAGAAATGAAAGAGTCCAGGGTCCAGGGGGAGAAGAATGGGAAGAAAGGGACAAACGGGCAGGGAGGGGGGTGGGGAAGGGGAAGGAGTGGATGGCTGGACAATGGCTGTCAATTTACTCAGAATCTGGTTAATAATGTGTTCAAAGGAACGATTAAAACAAATGCTCAGTGTTTCATTCTGTGCTTGCAGCAGTGGGTGGGAGCCTGTGTCTAACCCATGGGTACCTTGGCAACACTAATTCTCATCTGTGGGAATCAGCTATCTTTCATTTTGCAAACAGCCACTGAGCTCCCCCCGTCCCTGCTGAAATCAGGACGTTAACCGCAAACAGGGAATTAAGATGGGGGAAGAGGCTGCTCGCTGAAACACAGCAGCCTCCACCCCTCCCCCCCCATTCCTACCCCCTATCATTGCTTCCGCAATCCTTTCCTGCTTATTTCCCTCGGAAGACTCCAATCTCCTAGCAACGGAACCTTTTGCAATCAGCGGCGAACGAGGTCTCAGTTCAGAACTGTGGGGAATTTAATTTTTGTTAACGATTTTTTAAAAAATGTCACCGCCCCGCGGGGGAAAAGCGCTGAATTTGATGGATTTCAACCTGGAAAAGGCTGGTCCGGTGCAGTGGTCACCACCCTGTGGGGGTCATCTCCTCTCCTCAAGCAGGGGGTGGGTGGGGGTCTCTCCATTTGTGCCGCTCCTCTGCTTCCCATCGTGACCCATCAAGGGCATGTCCGAGAGGCGGGTAACCGAAAAAAGCAGCCTCTATCCCCAAGGCCGCCCCCCCCCCCCCCCCCCCCCCCAGAACCCAGCACCCAGCACCCAGGCCATGACCGCTTCAGGATCAGAATTTAACATCGTGAACACGTCACGAAAATCGTTGTTTTACGGCAGAGTCAAAACCACCTTCCAAAATAAATTTAAATATTTACATTTTAACTTTTTTTTAGACCATTTCGGCCCATGAGTCCGTGCTACCCAATTACGCCCAATTAACAGTGGGAGGAAACCGGAGATCCCAGAGGAATCCCACGCAGACACAGGGAGAATGTACAAACTCCTTACAGACAGTGCAGGATTCGAACCCTGATCATTGGTTCCGCACAGGTGACACCAACTGTGCGGCCCAAATTAGTGTAGGGATTCTAAATAAAATAGTGCAAGATAAAAGTCAAAGAGAGGCCCTGTCTGGGGTTCATCGTCCGTTCAGGAATCTGATGGCGAAGGGGAAAAAGCTGTCCTTGTGCCCCTGGACACTCGTCTTCAGGCTCCTTGACCTCCTTCCTGATGGTAGCAGAATGAAGAGAGCATGGTCTGGATGGTGGGGTCCTTGAGGATAGAGGCAGTTTTTTAAGACACTGGGTCATGTCGATGTCTTCGATGGAGTGGAGACTGATGCCCATGATGTCACAGGCTGAGTTCACAACTCTGGAGATTTAACTTACCTTGAGCATACGCACCTCCGTACCAGACAGTGATGCAACCAGCCAGTATACCTGTAGACGTTTTCAAGAGTCTTTGGTGGCGTACAAAATCTCCTCAAACTCCTCGCAAAGTATAGCTGCTGGCAAGCCTTCTTCGACATGGAGGCTCCAGGACACAGTTGGCATAGCAGTTAGTGCAACGCTGTTACAATGCCAGCAGTCGTTTTTGTTTGGGTTTACAGCTTGTTTCCTCATTCTCTTTCTCTTGCAGTTTGATGTACATGTTTGTTATAAATCTTTTAATTATCATTGTGTCTGTAATGACATATTCAAAATTGCTTCCTTCTGGTAACCTCAGCCTGCTTCCCAATTTGTCCTTCAAGTAGGTTTTCAGCTGGTGGTGTGCAAACATTGTACCGTGAGTTATACCATATTTGTACTTCATTTGTTCAAAAGATAATAAATTATTTCTCAAAAAACAATTTTCTATTCTTTTGATCCCTTTTCTCTCCAATTCTCTGAAGGAAAGGTTATCTATTGTGAAAGGGATTAGTTGATTTTGCGTCAATAATAATTTTGGTAGTTGGTAATTTGTTTTTTTCCTTTCTACGTGAATCTTCTTCCAAATGTTGAGCAGATGGTGCAGCACTAGTGAACTTCTATGTTGCACCAGCTTTTCATCCCACTTATATAGTATATGTTCAGGTACCTTCTCCCCTATTTTATCTAGCTCTAATCTGGTTTTTCCCTTGTTTGATAAAAATCTGATGGGTATCTTAATTGTGCTGCTCTATAATAATTCTTAAAGTTTGGCAGTTGTAAGCCCCCATTGTTTGTATCATTCTGTTAATTTATCTAGCGCTATCCTCAGTTTTCCCCCTTTCCATAAAAATTTGACACCCAGGAATTTGAAGTTCTTGACCTTCTCCATTGCTGACCCCTTGATGAGGACCTGGGTTGTGTTCCCCTGGATTCCCCTTCCTTTGACTATTCGTGTGCTATTTTTATTTATTGTGGCGGAGGACTTCATATAAATGTTTGCACTGAAACAATGATTTTTGTGACTCGTTCAGGACAATAACTCCTGGTTCTGATTTGCCCGGCGCGAAAATGGAGAGGCTGCTGGCTGCAGGCAGGCAAGAGTTTGATTGACAGGAGCCCCGGGAGCCCTCGAGTCACGTGATGCCGCTCCTCGCTGATGGAGCCTGCACGGATTGACAGGATGGGGGAGGCGTGGGAGAGAAGGGACAAAAATAGATCATGTTCTTCCTCCAAAACGGCTCCTACCTTTAATTTAATTGTGAGAAACAAAGATTTGTTTTTTTTTTATCTGGAGCCATCTGTCAAGGAAAGGGCGAGGAAGGAAGGCGGCCAAGTGTGGGGGAGTTAGACGCTGACTATGGTCGGCCACCCGCTCACCCCTCTGTGGGGTGGTGGAGTCCGGCGCTGGCAGGGGCGCGGCCCGCGTGGCCGACCGACAGCGACTCCTGCGGCCGGGCGGGGTGGGGGACACCGCTCTGTAGCGGGCCACGCTTCTCGCCCCGTAACACACGCAGCCGGCCCCTTCTCCCGGTCTCCTCCGCTGACGGGACGCAAGGTGAGGAGGGCTGGGGAGCCGGACGGGTGTGGGTGTGTGAGGTTGGGGGTCCCGGGCGAGGAGCAACCCGGGGCGGTCTCCTCCCCACGCCCCTCATTAGCATTCTAATTTATGCTAATATTTCCTATTCTCCTCTGCCAGCATCCCTGACTACTAAAACCAGCCTTTTAACATTCTGCTTATTATAACAACCACGATTAACTTATTAACGGTTCGTTACTAGAACCCAGGAGCAAGAATTTGTCCAGGAATCTGCATTCAATTGCTGTAAAACCAAGCGAATTAGTGCAAAAGGAGCCAAAGCAAAGTTCATTATATTGGCTTTAAATTGCTTTTTATAAGTAAATTAACAATTGCTATGCATTCCACTTAATAAATGTACCAAACAAGTAATAATAATATTAACTCTGCATTACATTTGTAAAATATAAACAAAATGGAAAAGATGCAATATTTACTCTTATTGCTATAAATTGCTATTTAAAAATTAGTAAAAGTGCAAAGGCAATATTTACTATACAGGTACACCCCGCTTTACGAAACTAGAGTGTTCCTATAAAACCTTTCGTAAGCCAAAATGGCATAAAGCGAAGACCCATTCCCAACTATTGAAGGCTATTTTCGTAAAAGTGGAAACCCATTCAAATTCCTTTCAGAGAGCAAGTACAGGATTCTTCACAAAAACAAATTGGCGTAAAGCGAGTATTCGTAAAGAGGGATACACCTGTATTATTGTAAATTGCATTGAAAAAGGTAAATAAAATTGCTAAAGGAGGAATATTTATATTGCTATAAATTGCTTTTTAAAAATAAATTAGTCCATAAGAAGAAATATTTGTTTCTATATTGCATCTAAAAAATAAATAAAATTGCAAAAGAAGCATTATTTACTATATTGTTTTACATTTTTAAATATAAATACAGGGGTAAAGAAGCAATAGCAATATATCTTATATTATAAATTGCAGTGACTTGATAGAGGTTGACAAGATTATGAGAGGCCTATAGGCAGTTTTACAGTCAGGTATTGAGGCCACCTGAAAGCGGCTATAGATATTTATGGGTATTGGAGGGGGAAAATAAGGGGAGAAAAGATCACTGTGTAAATTTAATGAGATATGTTTGTACATATTTTGGTTGATATGGTTCACAGTGTGAAAAATAAAAAAATATTTTAAAAAAAAATGCGGCTTTAGATAAGGTGGACAGCCAGCACCTGTTTCCCAGGGTGGGAATAGCAGACACTAGAGGACGTCTGTATAAAGTGAAAGGAGGGAAGTTTAGGGGAGACATCAGAGATAATTTTTTTTTTATTGTGGGTATCTGGAATGCCTTGCCGGGGGTGGTGGTGGAGGCTGGAACATAAGGGACATTTAAGAGACTTAGACAGGCATAAGGATGGAAGGAAAATTGATGTTTATGGGTAGTGTGGCCATTCTAAAGGAGGACATGGTCGCTCTCTCTCTGTCTGTCTGTCTCTCTCTCTCTCTCTCCATCTCACACAATGTGTTTGCAATACCTTTGGAATGGGTCAGCACAACATTACAACATCATGGGCTGAAGGGCCTGCACTGTGCTATAGCGTTATTGTATTTTAAGTAAAAGGGCAAAAGAAGCAGTTTGCAATATTTACAGCAATATGTACTCTGTGACGTACCTGTGGTTCATTGTCTGTTCAGGAATCTGCTGGCGGAGGGGAAGAAGCTGCCACTGGGTGTCCGTCCTCAGGGTCCTGGAGCTCCTTCCCGATGTTAGCAGAGTGAAGAGGGCATGGCCTGGGTGGTGGTGGGTCCTTGAGGATAGAGGCTGCTCTCTTGAGGCACCGCCTCTTGTAGATGTCCTCGATGGAGTGGAGTCTGGTGCCCATGATGTCGCAGGCTGAGTTAACAACCCTCTGGGGTTTGTGCGTGTCCTAAGAGTTGGCGCCTCTGTACCAGGCAGTGATGCAACTGGCCAGAACGCTCTCCGCAGTCCACCTGTAGAAGTCTTCGAGAGACTTCAATGACGTACCGAATCTCCTCAAACTCCTCACAAAGTATAGCCACTGGCCAGCCTTCTTGATTGCATCGACATAGAGGCTCCAGGACAAGTCCTTGGAATAGAATTCCCAGGATAGAACTTTATCATGGCCATTCAAACTGCAGTATTATTGCTATTGCCCATTCCATTCTGCTTATTGTCGTCCTATTATCTCTATCCACTATTAATGATATCAGATTAAATGATTATTTGCCAGAACTCATCAAAATTATTTGGATTTAGTTTATATTTCATAAGCCCATTAAAATTAATCCTCATGGTTATCACTGTTCTGCAAGTAGCTTCATCTGATCCATTTATACAGCTCCCTTTGAAATTGTTAGAGCAACAATATATCTTTACAAACGTGACTTGTTATTAGTAAAAGTCGTAACTTTTCATAGTTAATCCCTGTAGCATTATCCATTATTAATAGCCTTGTTGCCAGGCTCATTTTAAACAAAATATTGAAATATAATTTCTACTTTCCTAAAAGTTAAAAGCGCAAAGATTTAATTATTCCGTCGTTATTTAAAAAAAAACCGTACTTGTAGTGTGTTGCACGCGGGCGCAGCGGAAGAACTGAGACAGCAGGCCATGAGCTCGTTTTGCACAACTGATTTACTTTGAAATTGATGCTGCACCCTTTAAGGACAACCGGAGCCTGGAATTCACGTCACGCTGACTGGAATAGAAGGGACCCGCTACGCCATCTTTGCCGCGGCTGACCGTGCGTGACAAGCGGGGCTGGTTCACCGCTGCAACTGTGTGCGCTGCCACACAGTTGTATATCCTTGGTACTTCTGTACTTTAAACCTGAATCATGCGTAGAAAAATATTTTAATTAAAGTTAAAAATTTGGATACAGTTTAATTTTTGGGGTATTTTAAATGCATATGTTTATATTTTGAAATGCACAAAACTAATGTTAAATATGCTATTACAAACAAAGGTTAATTCTTATTTTTTAAGGAATTTAAAACCTTATTGGTGTATGATTTTGAATACACATCCTGCTTGCTTTTACTTTAAATATAAGGATACGATGTTTTTAAAGCAGCGTAATATTTTCGTTTAAAAATAAAGTTAAATGGGAGAATTTTCATTTCCATTTTAAAATTGATCTGTCATTTGTTTAAGTTCTAAAACATTTCTAATTCAAGGCTAATGATTGTGTTCAAAATAAGCAGTCACTTCATGTATTAAAAATTGAACAAACTATTCCTAATTTTAATGTATTTCTGAACCTTTTAACTGTAAATACAAATTTGCTTTTAAAACATTTAAAAAAAGAAATCTTCAAACTATCTGCCGTGTGTGTTTAGGTTTTAAAATGTTGAGTTCCTTAATGTTGTTGTTTTGTTATTTCTTATGCGCGTCAAGTATATCTTGCACGTTTTGATGTCACTCCACCCATTTTCATTTCTCTGATGAGAAGTTCCTGCTCAAGAGCCTATTTTTTTTTAGTGTGGTTTATCTGCTTTTGAACCAGATTCTACATTTAAAAAGAGCTCTGATGTCCCAGAAAACATTTCTTCTCCCTTCATAATAATAGGTTCTTTAATCTTCAACCTTGGAAAAATTCTGCGATTTAAAAAAAATTTTTTTTTTTTATTTATATATTTTACATCGGTTTACTTATTTTAATGTTTTCTTTGTTACAAACAATTATTTACTTGTGAGAACTGTCTTTGTTCGTGTGATTCAGTTCGTGTGTCAGTTGTCCATACCTCATTCTTCAACCTCTTTCCAAAACCATTATTTAAGATGATTGAATATTTTACATTTTTCCATCCACTTGGGGAGAAATGTTCTCGTTGGAAAGAATATTTGCGGTGCGGGGTGTGTGAGTGTGATTCTCTGATTAAAAACAGCCGCCCCATTTTGTTAAACTTCTTTCTGCCTCCCTCTGCCTAGTTGTTGCCCTGTGCGGATGCCTGCTGGTTTTAAATCCCACAGAACTGCAGGTTTAGGGAGGGCGAATCTCACAGTTAGTATGTGCTCCTGATGGTCTTGATAAATCATTTTATTTTCTCTCACAATTTCCTTCTCCAGCCTACTCTCTCAGTCTCTCTCTCTCTCTCCCGCTCCATTGTTCCTTGTGATTCCCTCCCTCCCGCCTTCTCTCTCCCTCCTCCTTGCCCTCTTGCCCCCAGAATTTATTGTTACGACCAAGTCACGAAGCCCGTCGTTTTGCAGCAACGTCACATACAAGCCACCTTACAAAAACTAAATATAAAATAATGCATATGAAAAGTCAAAGTGAGGCAGTGTCTGGGGTTCATTGGTCATTCAGGAATCTGATGGCGGAGGGGAAGAAGCTGTCCTGGTAGCACTGGGTGCTCGTCTTCAGGCTCCCGCACCTCCTCCCAGATGGTAGCAGAGAGAAGAGGGCATGGCCTGAGTGGTGGGGGTTTTTGTGGGTAGATGCTGCTTTTTTAAATCACCACCTCATGTAGATGACCTCGATGGAGTGGTCTGGTGCCCGTGATGTGGCTGATCACGTGATCAACCATTAATCTCTCTCCTGTCCCTTTCCTCCCTCCTGCCCTCTCCCCTGCCCCTGCTCTCTCCTTCGCCCCATCCTCTGTCATTTTTGGATTTCCTATCAGCTCGAATGTGTAGTTTAAATTTTGAATTTAGACATTTAGTGCTGTAACAGGCCAATTTGGCCCCACGAGTCCGTGCTGCCCAAATTACACCCCTTTAACCTACAACCCCGTATGTTTTCAAACGGTGGGAGGAAACTGGAGCCCCCAGAGAAAACCCATACAGCTACAGGGAGAACTTGCAGGCAGCGCGGGATTCGAACCCAGGTCCGGTCCCGATCGCTGGTGCTGTCTAACCGCTTCGCCATCTGTGCTGCCCTTGCTTTGGAATTGTGGATGCTGGGCGTGTTCTGTGTCATTCGCTGCGTGCTGGAGCTGGGAGGCCACAGAGCAAAACAGCTCCGTGGACCACAATGCAGCCCCACCTTTGAGCCACCCCATTGACTTTTCTAAGCCAAGTTACACCACTGAGTGTCACAGCATTAATTAACTTCCTCTCTTCTGTGGAACATTTTCACCTGAGATTCTCAAGTAAACTTTAATCGGGCCACAGATAAAAAGAAGCCTGTGGAATTGAGGAACTTGCTGTAAATGCATAAAAGATACATCCTAGTTCAGGCCCTTCAGCCCACAATGTTATGCTGACCCATATATCCCGACCAAAAAAAAATCCCTCCCTACTCCGTAACCCTCCGTTTTTCTTCCATCCATGTCCCTGTATAAGAGTCTTTTAAACTCCCCTGATGTTCCAGCCTCCCCCACCATCCCTGGCGGGGCATTCCAGGCCCCCACAACTCTCTGTGTTTTAAAAATAACTTGTCCCTGACGTCTCCCCTAAACTTCCCTCCCTTCACTTTGTACAGAAAGAAACTCAGCAGGTCCTACAGCATTCAGAGGAGGCAAAGATGCACAGTAAAACCCCTGGTAGCTGGCACCTATTGGTAGATGCCGAATAAGTGAATTTTCTGGTTGCTTGAGACTTTGCTCGTGCAATGCCTAATACACCTGCATTAAGAATAAACAGTTTAAAAGACAAAAATACTACACTGTAGTTCCAATGAACAAACCTCACCTGTATGAATAAATAAACCTTAAACCACTTTACTTTATTTTCAGTCACCTACTTTGAAAATATTTAACCGTCGCTGCATCTGCAGGTTCCTCCCCCTCCACCAAGCTGCCCGAAAGATGAACATTATAGATAATTAACCCTCCCCCACCCCGGTTTACAGATAAAGCCTCTGACTGGGGCAATTATTACTCAGCAGGGATAAGGAGGTACTTTAAGAGAGTCACCTCAATGACAAGCGGCATCAACCAGCTCTTCATTCTGGGTGATGTGTGTTTGTGTGTAACCTGCCTGTCTCAGTATTACCCTTGATCAGTGTTGCACACGTGCCTTTTTTTATATAACTTGGTGTACTCGTTTTAGATCTATGGTCACTGATTTTAATTCGCTGAACCACGTGGGCCTTTCTCAGCCCTGTCTATACGTCAAGGTTGCTGCTTCCCTTCCCTGTGAAGCAGTCACGTTTTGGTTTCTTTCTCTCCTACCAGCGACGTAAAAAACATTCATGTTAGGTAAGGTGAAAAGATAACCAGGTTTTTACTTAAACGTGCTGTGGCCCCTGGGGAGGGGGTAGGAGGGGGGTCAGGTCCCGGTTGAGAATGGCTGCCCTGGAACAAAAGTATCGCTGTTGAGGGCAACAATGAGGAAAATTCTTCAAAGGGTATTTTGTCACTGAGTATATCAAAGCATGAGATTGATTTACAATTGAAACTCCATTATCCATCACCTATGGGGATTGCAGATGCCAGATATGTGAATTTTCTGGGTGCCTGAGACTCGCTCGTGCAATGCCTATCTAACACACCTGCATTAAGAATAAACAGTTTAAAAGACAAAAGACAGTGCACAATGTAAAGCAACTCGGGGAAAAATAAATCAGTATTGTAGTATTTAATTATGTAAAGTTCACTTGAAACAGGTAATTCCTGTAACGTACAAAATTTAAATTAGAACCCAGGTCGCTGGCGCTATCACAGTGTTGCGCTACTGCTACACTAACCGTGTGACCGTAATAATTAAGGGCCCTCCCCCCAAGTTTACAGATAAAACCTTAACTAATGTACCCAATACTAATAAAGACACTTACCAAGCAGGGACAGGGAGACACAGGGTGAGTCGCCTCAGCAGCGAGCAGCATCAACCGGCTCTTCATCCTGGGCGCCGCCATTTCATTCAAACACAACTTTATTCAACCTGCTGCTGCGGACGGGGGCACAATCGGGGCACTCCACTGGCTGAATGTTTGCTCCCATCTTCACCAAGGGGGTTGTGCATTGCTTCAGAGAATATTTACAATTTTAAACTTTTATCTAAACTTTCATTTAAAATTTTATTTATTTAAAAAATTATTTCTTCTTTTTGTTGTGTCCAGTTGATTGAATTCTGGATAATGGGGATTCTTCTGTATTTTTGAGTATTGATACCTGTTTAGTGTCTCTGGTAGGCAATCGGTGGTTGGTGCTAGGCCCCTGGGCAACTGTTGACAATATCCACAAATGATTTGGAGGAGGGGATCCAGTGTAGTTTGCTGATTAACACTGAACTGTGCAGAGAACACAGAGTCTAGAGCACACATGTCAAACTCTGGCCCGCGGGCCATAATTATATTTGGCCCGCAAGATCATTTCAAAAATGTATTAGAGGTGGCCCGCCCTGCAGTGAGAGCCGATGCTGTTTTTTGGTAATGTCACCCCCACCATCCTCCCCCTTCATTGCACATCCTTCCCCATTGTAACACGAGAAATTGTAACACGAGAAGTCTGTCGATGTCATCAGCCGGCAAGTCAGTTGGAAGGCTCCCCGCACAACCAGTCACTTCTCCCACCTGTCGAGCGGTGCGGCGGATTGGCGAGCGCCTGTGATTTCCTGTCGGCGCGACGGACATGGCAGGCTGCACACGGCCCCCGGGCAGCGCGAGCCCCGCGCGACTGGCACCGGACGGCCCTTCCACAGCGCGAGCGCACTTCTCCCAGTCGCCACGGCCTTCAGCGCTTGAACCCGCGCGGACCACAGGGATGGCTGGTTCGGCCCTGCACGTGAAGAGAGAGATGGTGGCTGTCCGCAAAGGCTGATCGGCAGCGCGCTGGGCCTGAGTGGGTGGGTAAGCAGGGGTGGGCAGAGGGTGTAGGTGAGGAGTAATGGGCAGAGGAAGTTATGGTGGTTCGAGGGGCAGTTAGAAGGAGGAATGAGTAGAAGGAGGGGTGGATAGGGAAGAGGTAAAAGGGGAGGGACAGGGCGAGTAGGGGAGGGGTGATTAGAGGGTGAGAGACGGGTAGAGGGAGGAACAGGTTGAGGGGAGAGGCAGTAGAGGGGCGTGTATAGGATGGGGTGGGTAGAGGCAGAGTGAGTGGAGTGAGGGGTGAGTAGAGGTTGGGTAAAGGACTGGTCAGGTAGAGGGATGGTGGGTCGAGGGTGAATAGAGGCCTAGAGCATGAGGAGTGAGCAGGAAATGCTGAGTCCTGATGCAGGCCAAAATGGACACAGCCTGTGAATGCTGACTACATCTCCACAGGGACCAAATATGTTTCCCTCAGGTCAAGCAAAGGATGAACTTGAGCTACCTACTCCTGACCTGTAACATTATCCTAAAGTTATATCCTAAAGTTTAACATTACATATGTTGAAAGAAGAGAAAACATGCAGATGTTGTTGAAAATTTTCAAAAAATATTTAGTTCGGCCCTCGACTTAGTCCAAGTTTTTAATTTTGGCCCTCCGTGAATTTGAGTTTGACACCCCTGGTCTAGAGGGAGATATGGTTGGGTTAAGTGAGTGGGCAAGGGTCTGAGAGATTCAAGTTTATTGTCATCTGACTGGACATGTTCTTTCTTTGGCTTGGCTTGGCAGACGAAGATTTATGGAGGGGTAATGTCCATGTCAGCTGCAGGCTTGTTTGTGGCTGACAAGTCCGATCGGGACAGGCAGACACGGTTGCAGCGGTTGCAAGGGAAAATTGGTTGGTTGGGTTGGGAGTTGGGTTTTTCCTCCTTTGTCTTCTTCAAAGGAGGTTGCTGCCCGCCGAACTGTGAGGCGCCAAGATGCACGGTTTGAGGCAATATCAGCCCACTGGTGGTGGTCAATGTGGCAGGCACCAAGAGCTTTCTTTAGGCAGTCCTTGTACCTCTTCTTTGGTTCACCTCTGTCTCGGTGGCCAATGGAGAGCTCGCCATATAACATGATCTTCATTCTGGAGACGTGACCTACCCAGCGCAGTTTGATCTTCAGCAGCGTGGATTCGATGCTGTCGGCCTCTGCCATCTCGAGTACTTTGATGTTAGGGATGAAGTCGCTCCAATGAATGTTGAGGATAGAGTGGAGACAACGCTGGTGGAAGCGTTCTAGGAGCCGTAGGTGATGCCGGTAAAGGACCCATGATTCGGAGCCGAACAGGAGTGTGGGTATGACAACGGTTCTGGATACGCTAATCTTTGTGAGGTTTTTCAGTTGGTTGTTTTTCCAGACTCTTTTGGTGGAAGCGTTCTAGGAGACGTAGGTGATGCCGGTAAAGGACCCATGATTCGGAGCCGAACAGGAGTGTGGGTATGACAACGGTTCTGTATACGCTAATCTTTGTGAGGTTTTTCAGTTGGTTGTTTTTCCAGACTCTTTTGTGAAGTCTTCCAAAGGTGCTATTTGCCTTGACGAGTCTGTTGTCTATCTCGTTGTCGATCCTTGCATCCGATGAAATGGTGCAGCCGAGATAGGTAAACTGGTTGACCATTTTGAGTTTTGTGTGCCCGATGGAGATGTGGGGGGGCTGGTAGTCATGGTGGGGAGCTGGCTGATGGAGGACCTCAGTTTTCTTCAGGCTGACTTCCAGGCCAAACATTTTGGCAGTTTCCGCAAAACAGGACGTCAAGCGCTGAAGAGCTGGCTCTGAATGGGCAACTAAAGCAGCATCGTCTGCAAAGAGTAGTTCACGGACAAGTTGCTCTTGTGTCTTGGTGTGAGCTTGCAGGTGCCTCAGATTGAAGAGACTGCCATCCGTGCGGTACCGGATGTCAACAGCGTCTTCATTGTTGAGGTCTTTCATGGCTTGGTTCAGTATCATGCTGAAGAAGATTGAAAAGAGGGTTGGTGTGAGAACGCAGCCTTGCTTCGCGCCATTGTTAATGAGAAGGGTTCAGAGAGCTCATTGCTGTATCTGACCCGACCTTGTTGGTTTTCGTGCAGTTGGATAACCATGTTGAGGAACTTTGAGGGGCATCCGAGGCACTCTAGTATTTGCCAAAGCCCTTTCCTGCTCACGGTGTCGAAGGCTTTGGTGAGGTCAACAAAGGTGATGTAGAGTCCTTTGTTTTGTTCTCTGCACTTTTCTTGGAGGGCAAAGACCATGTCAGTAGTTCCTCTGTTTGCGCGAAAGCCACACTGTGATTCTGGGAGAACATTCTCGGCGACACTAGGTATTATTCTATTTAGGAGAATCCTAGCGAAGATTTTGCCTGCAATGGAGAGCAGCGTGATTCCCCTGTAGTTTGAGCAGTCTGATTTCTCGCCTTTGTTTTTGTACAGGGTGATGATGATGGCATCACGAAGGTCCTGAGGCAGCTTTCCTTTGTCGCAGCAGAGCTTGAAAAACTCATGCAGTTTGGCATGCAGAGTTTTGCCGCCAGCCTTCCAGACCTCTGGGGGGGATTCCATCCATACCTGCTGCTTTGCCACTTTTCAGTTGTTCGATTGCCTTATATGTCTCTTCCCGGGTGAGGACCTCATCCAGCTCTAGCCTTAAGGGCTGTTGAGGGAGCTGGAGCAGGGCAGATTCTTGGACTGAGTGGTTGGCACTGAAAAGAGATTCAAAGTGTTCTGACCATCGATTGAGGTTGAGGATGAGCATGTACAACCCGATGAAACAATGTTCTCCAGTCCTCAGTGCAAAACCATGCAGACACACAACCAGATATAACACACAAACAAACAATACATGCACAGGACAAGTATGTACAGTATATGTTAAAATACATAAATATTGTTTAATAAATAGTAGTCTCAGAGGGTTAATGTGAGCAATTCTTTTGGTGGTTCAGCATTCTCACTGTCCATGGGAAGAAGCTGTTCCCCACCTCTAAATTACATTTTTAAATCTTGACAGTGTGTGGATTGTTTGGCTTCGTTGGTCACTGTGAATTCTTGCGGCTGTGTCAGTGAGGGGGTAAGATCTACAGGGAGTTGGTGGTGACGTGTGGAGAATTTAAAAAATGGGAGATTTGATCGAGGTATTTAAAATTATGAAGGGGATGGACAGAGTAAATATAGGTCAGCTTTTTCCACTGAGGGCAGGTGAGATACAAACCAGAGGACATGGGTTAAGGGGAAAAAGTTTAGGGGGGAACTTCTTTGCTCAGAGCGTGGTGAATGTGAGCTCAATTTTAACATTTAAGAAGAATTTGGACAAGTGCATGAATGGGAGGGGTATGGAGGGCTGTGGACTGGGTGCAGGTCAGTGGGATGAAGGAAAATAATAGTTCAGCACAGACTCGATGGGCTGAAGTGCCTGTTTCCACATTGTATTTGTGTGATTCCAAACAGTACTGCTGGATATTATTTTCCCCACACATTGGCTGGAAAATGCAACGCCTCCTGTTTCACTTCCCCGAAACCCTGGCCGCCTGAAGAGATTGATTGTCTCCGCCTCGACTTTGTACAGGGCCTGGGCAGTGTCAGTTAACGCAGGGTGTTGTTTATCCCTTGAAACAAGATGAAAATCTCTGACGTGAACAGCCTGCAGCACCAAGGGGCTGAAACTTGGTCTCTCTTTGGCATGAGCCCACATCAAAAACAGCCTTGCCCTGGATCGTCGTCATGCAGAATCCAGGAGGACTGAAACCTGAAAGTCTGCAGTCTTGTAGTGAAACTACAGAAATGCCAGGGCTTTTGGTGCTCTGTGGAAGCAGAGCAAGAGGAAAGAAGGGAGAGGAAAAGAGGAAGGGCAGTGTCACAGCAAGGGGGAGAAAAAGAATGAGAGAGGAGAGAGAAAATGAGGGGGCAAGGGGAGAAACAGAGCTGGAGGAAAGGAGACAAAAGGAAAGATAGGGGAGGGATGGAAACCAGAGATGTCAATGATACCCCCTTCCCTCCCCCAGTCAATTCTCACCTCCCCCCTCACCTGTATCCCATCCATATCCATTTATCTGCTGGTCTGCTCTCCTCCCCCTGCCCGTTCTCCCCTCAGCCTTTTAATCTGGGCGCCTGCCTGCTTTTCACTTGTACCTTGAAGAAGGGCTCAGGCCTGAAACGTCAGTGATGTACCTTTACCTCCTGTGGATGCTGCGAGACTGGCCGAGCTCCTCAGGCGTTTCTGGGAATCCATGACGAGCCTAGTTGTGCAGTTTGGCAACGAGTAGGCATTTATCAGTCCACATATGAGCACTTTTCCTCAAAAGATATTCTTTTGGTTGAATGGTCTAGCACCACATGGGGGTCACTTCACCACCATTCCAAATCGAATTAGCTCAGCTTCTTCTCCTCCCTCTTTAAATCGCTCTGGGTTTTTCCAAGTATTTCTCAAGGTACCCCCTCCCCCACCGGCCTTGATAGATGCAATTATCGAATCTGGACCATGGCAGAAGCGGCAAGCCACCAAAGACTCTTGAGAGCCCAGAGAGGATTCTGGCTGATGCCACCGCTCAGGATAAGAAAAATCTCCAGAGGGTTGTTAACTCGGCCTGCGACATCACGGGCACCAGACTTCACCCCATCGAGGACATGTAGGAGGCGGTATCTTAAAAAGGCAGCCTCTATCCTCAAGGACCCCCCTCCACCCAGGCCGTGCCCTCTTCATCTATCATTGTGAAGGAGGTCCAGGAACCTGAAGATGAACACTCAGTGACACAAGTACGGCTTATTCCCCTCTGCCATCAGTTTCCTGAATGGACAGTGAACCCCAGACATGGCCTCACTCTAACTTTTATTTTTGCAAGGTAGTTTATGTAACATGACGTTGCTGCTAAACAATGAATCATCGACTTGTTCATGACAATAAAGTCTGAATCTGATTTTACCACTGTTATTGGGTTCCAGATTATGACTTGCTGTGTCCTTCCTATGTTCTCCATGCTGCGTTTCCCTGTTCCTCTCGTGATGTTTGTAATAGGCTGCCGTGTTTTCAACCATCGCATCTGTAGCTGTGGATTGAGCTTATCAGAAGGGGTTTGCTGGGGGAAACACTAAACTATTCTCCCTAATGGGGGTCTCTCAATTCTATTCCAGCTCAGGACCTCAAAGATTGCTTCGAAGAAAGTGAGGGAGAAGTAAGGTAAGTTGACAACCTTTTATTTTTAACAATTATTCTTGAAATGGTTTGATGTGCAGGCAGGAGCTTGGAGGAGTGAAGGATGAAAGTCTGAGAAAATGCAGAGATGCTGGAGGAACTCAGCCAGACCCGTAGCGTCCATTACTGACGTTTCGGGCCTGAGCCCTTCCTTAAGATGTGAGTGAAATGTGGGCAGGCATTTGATTTAAAGCAGTGATTTTCAACCTTTTTCTTTCCACTCACAGACCATCTTAAGTAATCTCTATGCCATAGGAGCTCTGTGATTAGTAAGGGGTTGCTTAAGGTGGGATGTGAGTGGAAAGAAAAAGGTTGAAACCACTGTTTTAATCGTTCCTCATTGACTCATCATGTGCATGGTTTCAGAACTCCAAAGGAAATGGGCCAATGACAATTTTTCTCAAGCAAAATATTTCTGTAACAATTGGGTCTTTCTCCCTTACTTTATTTCTTCTTCTTTCTTTGGCTTGGCTTCGCGGACGAAGATTTATGGAGGGGTATGTCCACGTCTGCTGCAGGCTCGTTGGTGACTGACAAGTCCGATGTGGGACAGGCAGGCACGGTTGCAAGGGAAAATTGGTTGGTTGGGGTTGGGTGTTGGGTTTTTCCTCCTTTGTCTTTTGTCAGTGTGGTGGGCCCTGTGATCTTCTTCAAAGGAGGTTGCTGCCCGCCGAACGGTGAAGCGCCAAGATGCACGGTAGGAGACGATATCAGCCCACTGGCGGTGGTCAATGTGGCAGGCACCAAGAGATTTCTTTAAGCAGTCCTTGTACCTCTTCTTTGGTGGCCAGTGGAGAGCTCGCCATAGAACACAATCTTGGGAAGGCGATGGTCCTCCATTCTGGAGACGTGACCCACCCAGTGCAGTTGGGTCTTCAGCAGCATGGATTCGATGCTTGCGGACTCTGCCAGCTTGAGTACTTCGATATTGGTGATGAAGTCATTCCAATGAATGTTGAGGATGGAGCGAAGACAGCGCTAATGGAAGCGTTCTAGGAGCCGTAGGTGATGCCGCTAGAGGACCCATGATTCGGAGCCGAACAGGAGCGTGGGTATGACAAATCAGAGAGAAAACCAATGGCCTAGGGATTACTTAAAGTGGGATGTGAGTGGGAAGAAAAAGGTTGAGAACCACAGGGTGGGAGGAGGACAGACCAACACACAAAAGGTATTAGTTGGATATGGAGAGGACGGGAGAGGAAAGGCAAGAATTGATTTGGGGCAAGGGGGCGTTTTTGGCTCTGTGACTGCAGAGCTAGGGGAAAAGGAGACCGAGGGAAAGAGAGAGACAGAGGTAAAGGAAATGAGACATGGGGGAGAGAGGCTAAGGGAAATTAGAGGGTGCCCAGACAGAAGATCAGTCCAGCTGTGCACGACACCTTTTGTCCATGGGTCTGTGCTCCTCTCCTTCTCCCCAGCCTTTTAATTCAGGCGCCTGCCTACTTTTTTTTTGACTCCTACTTTGAAGAAGGGCTCAGTCCTGAAACGTCCTGTGGGCACTGCGAGGCTGGCTGAGTTCAGCTTGGAGGCGGTTCACTCGCCGGGGATTGAATGATTATCACAGAGCAGTGTGGCTTTTTTGTGAAGTGGTCATTATCGGGAAGTTGTTTGAAATACCGATTCAAGCAGTAGTGACTTGCAGATGAGTAAACCCGATGTAACTGTGGATGCTGTGCAGTGAGAATTGGGCTTCTGCTTTAATAAGTATAATCTGTAGGGGCCCGACAAGAGCTGATGTCGGCAGAATCATAGGAAGTGTGCAGGAGGGAGAGAGATCAGCTGGCAACGTTAGCAAAACTAAGGAACTGATTGTGGACTGCAGGAGGGTGGGATCAGGAGTTTAGCGGCAGCATTACATGTGCAAATAAATTAATGCAAAGAAGAGAAAGTGAGGCCGTGTCTGGGGTTCATTGACCGTTCAGGAATCTTATGGCTGAGGGAAAGAAGCTGTCCTTGTGCTGCTGGGTGTTCGCACTCAGGCTCCTGTACCTCCTCCCCGATGGTAGCAGAGTGAAGAGGGTGTGGCCTGGGTGGTGGGGGGCCCTTGAGGATAGAGGCTGCTTTTTAAAATCACCGCCTCTTGTAGATGTCCTTGATGGAGTGGTCTGGTCTGGTGCCCGTGATGACACTGGCCGAGTTCACAACCCTCTGTAGACTTCTTCCTGTTCTGTTCATTGGCTCCTCCGTACCAGACAATGATGCAACCAGCCAGAATGCTCTCCATGGTACACCTGTAAGAAATTAGCGAGAGTCTTTGGTGACGTACCAAATCCCCTCAACCTCCTCACAAAACGTAACCGCTGGCGAGCCTTCTTCGTGATCGCATTGACATGGATGCCCCAGGTAGGGCAGGTCAGTGCGATCATCCCACATCCTTTTGGAGATGGGCAATAAATGAAGGTGTTGCAGGAACTACTGACATGTCAGTAATGAAAGCAGGAGCTGTGTGCTGGAAATACCTGTCCTGCGTGTGCATCATTTGTCTGTGTGTGTGTTATGTCTGGTTGTGTGTTTGCACCAGAGAACACTGTTTCGTTGGGTTGTTCTTGTACAATTGGATGACAGTAAACTTGACATTGGTGAAGAATTGTGGCCTATTGATGATCCTTGTTGATGAAGAGTTGTGAGCCTTGGGTTCTTTGGGATGACCAGAACGAGTGGCTGAACTGATCTATTCTGTCCCAAGTTCCACTGGATAAGGGCCCGGGAGTCAGCTTCCCATCGAGTTTTAAATTTTATTCCAAAGATTCCCCACCCTCTGGGAAAAGCAGTTCCTCCTGATCACTGTCCTAAATCAACTCTCCTGGATTTTGAGGCGATGTCCCCTAGTTCTGGCCTCCCCCACCCATGGGAACACCTACCTCATTTCAATAAGATCCATGTAAGATGTATAAAATATTGTTTCATCTTTCTTTCTTGGTTCCACAGACTATCTAAGCCCAAAATGTCGGTTCTGTATCTTTAGCTTTGCTATATAAAGGACGTGGTTTGACCTGCTGAGTTTTTCCAGCATTGTGCTTTTTCGCTTCAACCACGGTGTCTTCAGACTTTTGTGTTTTATTCCCCAAACTATCTTGTCCCCCGACACATGTAAAGGTCATATTTTCCATCAAGAGCATAATGGGTTTGCATCTCTTTCTGAGATGATTAAATCCATTTTTTGTGGCAGGTCTGAACAACAGCTCTCTCCTGATCAAAAGCCAGTCACCCGCAGGCAGCCCAGATTAGCACTGCGAGCCGATGTGGGGGAATCCACAAGGGTTGGAGCTAATTGGCCTATCCTGGGGACTTTAATTGGGGCAACCCCCTAGCACCAGGTGCCAGTGGGTGCATCGCGGACTCCGGTGACTCACCTGGCACACGGTTTGACTTGATCAATTTGTGTGCCATCTAAATGACTGGAGAGGGAAGAAGCACAAAATTTTGCCGACACAGCGATTGGAGTAAAAGCAGGTAGTGGAGGAACTCAGCAGGTCTCCCAGCGACCAGAGAAGGAACACTGGAGGAAGTTGGTGGGGGGGGGGGGGAACCGAAGCCCCCAGACGAGACCCATGCAGACACAGGGAGAATGTATAAACTCCTTACAGACAGAGCGTGATTCGAAACTCGGTCCCGATTGGTGGCGCTGTAATGCAGTTGCGCTAACCGTGCTGCTCTTGGTATGGTAAAGTAATTTAATTCATACCAAAGTCATTGGTGTATCTTGTCTAACTGTATGACTGCAGCAAGTTCACCTGTTCATTGTATTTCTGTGTATTAGACCACAAAGCAAAGTTGCAGAATTAGGCTGTTTGGCCCATCAAGTCTGCCCCGCCATTCCACCATGAGCTGATCCATTCTCCCACTCAGCCCCTCTCCCCTGCCTCCTCTGACCCTGCCTATTCAGATACCTGTCAATCTCTGCCTTAAACACACCCATCGACCCAGCCTCCACAGTCACCCATGGCAGCAAATCCCAGGGATTTACCGCTCTCCAGCTGAAGAAATTCCTCTGCATTTCTGTTTTAAATGGGTGCCCTGAAGTTGTGGCCTCTTGTCCTAGACTCCCTGTCCATGGGAAACAACTTTAGAATATCTACTCTGTCCAGGCCTGTCAACATTTGAAATGCTTTAATGAGTTCATCCTTCTGAACTCCAGGGAGTCCAGTCCGAGAGCCGTCAAATGTTTCTCATATACTAATGCCTTCATTCCAGGGCAACAAACTCTTGTCTCATCTCATTGCAAAGTGTATAAGGCAACACCATCAAATATTTGTTACTTGATCTTGGCTGTAAAGTTTAAAATTCTGAGAGCCTACACTTCAGATGAGATTTGTACTTCATTTCCACCACCTACTATGTGATCCTACCACCAAACACATATTCCCTTCTCCTCCCCTCTCTGCCTTTCACAGGGACTGCTCCATGAACCCCTCATCCACTCCTCCCTCCCCACCAATCATCCCCTTGGGACCTACCCCTGTGAACGCAGAAGGTGCTCCACTTGTGCCCACTCCTCCCTCACCACCATTCAGGGCCCCAAACTGTCCTTCCAGGTGAAGCAACATTTCACTTGTGAATCTGCAGGGGTTGTCTACTGCATCCGGTGCTCCTGTTGTGGTCTCCACATCGGAGAGACTGGCCACAGACTGGGAGATCGCTTTGTTCAACAATTCGGCTCTGTTCGCCGCAACAGCATGAATCTCCCTGTGGCCACCCATTTCAATTCCCCATCCCATCCCAGTCCCTTGCCAACATGCTTGGCCATGGTTTCGTGCACTTCCATACTGAGACCACCTGTAGAATGGAGCCTCATCTTCCATCTGGGCTCCCTCCAAACAGATGGCATTAACATCGACAGCTCTGGTTTCTGTTAACCCTGTTTTCCCCCTGTCGCCTTTCCTCTAATTTTTCCTCTTCCCTTTTCTCCGTCTCCTTTCACAGAGCCAAATCTCACCTCTTCTCGTATCATATCCAATGAACACCTTTTGTCTGTGGGTCTGGACTCCTCTTCCCCCCCCCCCCCCCCACAGTTTTCAATTCTGCCTCTCTTTTTTCACTCATACCTTGAGAGAGGGCTCAGGCCCAAACTGGCAGTAATATACCTTTACCTCTTGTGGACACCGTGAGACCAGCTGTGTTCTTCCAGCATTCACTGTGTTTTGACTTTGTATTTCATCATGCCCCACTTTGCTATACATAATTGTGCATGTGGTCAGCGAAGAAAGGACTTTTCTGAAGAGCTGCTTGCTGTTGACAGACACTTGGAACAAAAATCTACCCCATGGCAAAGCAACCATTCGATAATGGAGCTCGCTTTGGGAGAAAGACATGAAAGGACCTTGCTTGAGCAATTTTCCGATAACTTAAAAGTGTAGCCGAAAGCTTGTACGCGGATTAAAAGGTTGTCTGAACTTTGACAAAAGCAGGAAGCTAAAATAAAACAAAGCTACATTTTTTCTTGATGTCTTTTGTATCCCTGGGTCACTCTGAAGTGATTTGTAGCTAAAGAATTTAAGTGAGGAAACATTTTCCGTTCATCCTTCGTGACATTACTTCATTTGTAGTTGTACCTTAAACACTAGTCCCCCAAACTAAGGAAGTCCCCATCTCAACCTTTCTCTCATTTGAAGACAACTGACCCCTTTTAATATTTGGACATGGCTTGGTATCACGCTTTATTTTCCAAGGACTCCTGGTAAGATTCAAGATTCCTTTATTGTCATGTAGTAAAACAGGTGTAATATTACATGAGATTGACTTTAGTCTGCTGTAAGATTCACCATCAGCAGAAATTTCCCAGCACCCCTTACAGTCAGAGAAAGAGAAGCAAAAGGGAATTCACCACCCCCCCCCCACCACCCCAAGTCACTGAGTGTCCATGGATTCACCTCTGGCACTCCCGCAACCCTATGGAGTCCTGATCAAACCATTGGCAGCCCAAGCTCTAGATCCGAACCTCCAACACGATCCGGAAGCCTTCAGCGCCCTCGGCACCCTCTCGCATCCTGGATCTGATACCTGGTACCCCTCCAGCAGTCCGCAGCCCAGTGTAAGACATTTGACCGCCGTCGCCAGTAGCCTACAACCTGGTGTGAGTCCCTTGACCTGCAGTCACTAGTAGCCTGCAGCCTGTGTGGGATCCTTGAGTTACCAGCAGCCTGTGTGTTCCTCAGCTGCAGATCTCCTTGCTGGTCCGCCGCCTCGTGGTCACAGTCCCATGGGTCGTCTCCTCTGCTTCTCTTCCTCAAATTGTGGGGTGGGGTTTCTCTGTTTCTTGGTGCCCTGCGCCAGTCCTCCACTTCTCCCGAGTCTGCAACCCCTTGTGGCCACTGCCAAACACAGACGCCGCCATCATGGGTCAGACCCTGCGGTCGCTGGATTTTAAAATAAACCACTGTTGGCTCCTTTAATGGTCTGTTTAAGGCCTGTACAGAGCTGGAGGAACTCAGCAGGTCTTGCAGCATCCACAGGAGGAAAAGATATATACCAACATTTCTTATGGAGGGGAGCAGCTGTTCCTGAACCTGGGGGTGGAAGTCTTGTGGCACCGATACCTCTTTCCTGATGGCAGCAGCGAGAACAGAGCGTATGCTGGGTGGGGTGGATCCTTGATAATCACTGCTGCTCTCCGATGGCAGCGTTCCCCGCAGATGTTCTCGATGGTGGGGAGGGTTCTGCCTGTGATGCCCTGGACTGTGTTGACCACCTTTTCAACCAATGCCTTATCTTTGAAGGGCAGGGATCCCAGAGTAGGTTGTGGGAAGATGGATCATCCCATCCCAGGCAGAGGAAATCTCTCATTTGACACCAGCAAACGATAACATCCGTCAGCCGATAGGAACCTCATTTCACCCATTCGCTCGGGCGAGTGGGGCTGATAAAGTCGATCAAGAAAGAAAAACAGAGAGAGGTGGTGGAGGACACAATTTCTCCTTCCACGTTGTTGGAACTGGAATGGACCAACTTTGGATGTTGGAGCGAGTCAGCTCTGTAAATCCCGAGAGAGCTGGAGAAGGAACTTGCAGAGTTACAAGAGAAAACAGCGATCACATCTAACACCACGAGGCCTGTGGGACAGGGCTCCTTCTGTGCTGCACATTTCCGAGAGTTTATTCCAAAAGTAAGACACTGTGATTGAAGTAAAAACACAATGCTGGAGAAACTCAGCAGGTCAGACAGTGTCCTTTATGTAGCAAAGATAAAGATACATTACTAACGTTTCAAGTTTGAGCTCTTCATCAAGGTATGAGGAAATTGTCAGCAGGCGCCTGAACAAAATGGTGGGGAAGGAGGATGGTCCCACAGGTAGGAGGTTATAGGTGGACAAGGGAGAGAGGGCACAGCAGCAATCGGGGGAGAGGGGAGGCTCTATGAATGGAGAGGGAAGTGGGTGGAGGAAAGCTGGAGGAAAGATAGAGAGAGGGAAAGAGAACGGGGAGTGGGCTGGCAGAAACGGGAGAAGTCAGTTAATGCCATCCGGTTGGAGAGTGCCTATTTGGAACATTAGGTGCTGCTGCTCCCAATTTATGGGAGATCTTGGTTTGCCAGTGCATGAGGGCACGGACAGACGTGGGCATGGGTGTGGGGCGCAGAATCAAAATGGTTAGCCGCTGGGCAATATCCCTGATGCTGATGTTCCTAACCTTGACATTTTTTTAAATTTTGATGTGATTTTCGAGAAACCTCCCCAGAACATTGTTAATTTTTCCCGCTGAACAATTTCCAAGGAGGTGGTTTGTGGTTATGGGGGAAGGGCAGGAATACATCGAGGAATTTTCTGAGTGGGCTAAGCTTCTGATGAGTAAACTCTTGCCAAAAAACAATACGTCGAGCTGGAGCCTTTGCAATTTTTAGGTTGTTAAAAATCTGTTTGATTCCCGTGATCAACACTGTGGGAGCATTGATTTGTGTTTGATTGGGAAATCTGAGAAACTGCATGCCCAGAATATTGCTTGCATCCAGCTCTTACAGTTGTATTTTAGGTGGAATATTCTGGGCATATGGTCTTTCATCTATTAAATATACTTCACTGTAGGATATCAGGACGAATAACATTCAAGGAAGGTTTGTGCCAAAACGCTTTATAAACCAGGCTAACATCTATCCAACATTTGCTCTCAGTTCACTGAGATCAAACCGTTCACATCTCTGTTCAGCCTGCGGGATTTCCCCCTCAAATATTAATCGGAGGAATTAAGTCCTGTTGTTAAGCTCCGAGTCCCTGTCCTGGTCTCCATGGAAGTTCTGAGTGCATGCCCGTGCACTGACGTCACGAGGGGTACAGGGAGTGCGGACCGCACTGGGTTACACCATCAGAGGGGGTGACACCAAACTGACTGTCTATAAAATTCTTGTGCAGTGCTTCAGCAGAAATTTATTAGTTTTTATAAAAAATATCTCTGTAGTTGGTTCGAACCATAAAAAGATTTTAGTCAGCCCGGCTGACGTGTCAATACCCCTATGAGGCTAAAACTTGATGTTCATTTACATTTTGAACCTTCTAACATGCTCCAGTCTGAGCTGCTGTTATTACCCAGTGACAACAAGGCTTCGAATCATGTGGTTTCGTCTGCATGTGCCCATTAGCAAGTGCTGTTGTTTTCGTTGCTGCCGGTATTTTTACAGTCACTGCTTTTGTCAAATGTTCTGGTGTTTTAGCTACAATATTGTGGTCATTAGTGTTTGTGAACCAAGATCAATAACGATTTGGAGAATTAAATTGTAATTTAAAGGAGGTCCATGGTGGGTGGGGAGGTGACACCATGAGTTACTGCACTGGGTAACACAAACCCTAGTGAAACCTAGCGAACTGCCGAGATCCAGATGAAGCGTGAAGTGATGAGCGGGCTTGAAGGTGCATGGCATTTGACGGGACGCCCCCAGGGGTGAGGAGGGGAATGTAGGCCAGAGATGTAACTGGTCTGCCTGTCATGGAGAGACAGGGATGCTGGCCGCCTGAATTGGCCGCGAGTTCTCCACAACTTCCTGCTGGAGTTGAAGTTTGTGTTTGATGGCAACCACCTGTGAGCAATGATGAGTTGGGTGCAGGAACTACCACTAGCAGTGAAAGAATGAGAGAATTTCAAAGATCCAGGAGCAGAAATAGACCCATCGAGTCCACTCTGCCATTCTCCCTGTAACCTTTGATGCCCTGACTAATCAAACACCCTTCAATCTCTGCCTTCATTACGCCCAATTAACTCGCTTTCACAGTCGCCGATGGAAATAAGTTCCACAGACTCACGAACCTCTGTCTAAAGAAATTTTAAATTGATGCCCTCTTATCCTGAAGTTGTGCCCTCTTTTCTTTGACTCCTCGACCATGGAAAACCTCCTTGCCACATCTACTCTGTCCAGCCCTTTCAGCATTCGAAACGCCTCGATGAGGTTTCCCCCTTCATCCTTCTGTCCTCCAACAAGTTCAGTCCAACAATCATTCCTCATTTACTAACCCTTTAATTCCTGGAATCATTCTAGTAAACCTTCTCTGAACTCTTTCCAACACCAGCATGCCTTTTCTTAAATAAGGCGCCCTGTACTCCTTGTGAGGTCTCACCAGTGCTTTAGTAATTTTAAGAAAATATTAAAACTTGGAACAATAACAATTTCAAAACCAGAATCAGGTTTATTGTCGTGAACGTGTTGCGGCAGTAGTGTTGTGCAGAACAAGATGCAAAATTTCTATAAATTACAATTCTGAAAATACAAGATGTGAAAAAATAATGAATGCAAAGAAAAATGAGTTGGTGTCTGTGGTTCAGGAATCTGATGGCGGAGGGGAAGAAGCTGCCCTTGTGCCACTGGGTGTCCATCTTCAGGCTCCTGTACCTCCTTCCTGATGGTATCAGTGTGAAGAGGGCATGGTCTGGGTGGTTGGGGGGGGGGTCCTTGAGGATAGAGGCTGCTTTCTTGAGGCACCGCTTCTTGTAGACGTCCTCAATGGAGTGAAGTCTGGTGCCTGTGATGTCGCAGGCCAAGTTAACAACCCTCTGGAGTTTTTTTCCTGTCCTGAGAGTTGGCCTCCATACCAGGCAATGATGCAACCGGGCAGAATGCTCTCCGCGGGATACCTGTAGAAGCTTGCAAGTCTTTGGTGGACATACCAAATGGCTTGAAACTCTTCAAGCCACTGGCAAGCCTTCTTCATGATTGCATAGATATGGAGGCCCCAGGATAGATCTTCAGAGATGTTGACACCAAAGAATCTGAAGTTTCTTACCCTCTCCACTGCTGACCCCTCAATGAAGACTGGTTTGTGTTCTCCTGATTTTCCCTTGCTAAAATCCATGATCAATTTCTTGGTTTTGCTAACATTGAGCACAAAGTTGTTGGCGTGACACCACCCAACTAGGTGATCTATCTCACTCCCTCATTGGGACCTATGATTCGGCCGACGACCTTGGTATCATGGGCAAATTTGCAGATGGCATTTGAATTGTGCCCAGTCACACAGTCATGGGTGGCTAAACCTTTAGATTTAAGTCAAGGCACGTCAAGTTTAACATCATCTGATTGTACAAGTACAACCCAACAAAACAACATTCTCTGGTCCTAGGTCCAAAAACACGCAGACACACAACCAGACCTAACACACATACAGGCAAACAATTCATATGCAGGACAAATATTTCATCTATACAAATTAAAAAATAATATTGTTTAGTGAATATGAGGGTCTCGGAGGGTGAGTGTGAGCAGTTCCTTTGGTCGTTCAGCGTTCTCACTGCCCGAGGGAAGAAGCTGTTCCTCAGCCTGGTGGTGCTGGCTCTGATCCTCCTGTATCTCTTCCCTGACAGGAGCAGCTGGAAGATGCTGTCTGTAGGGTAGAAGGGGCCCCTCGATGATTTTGCGCACCCTCTTCAGACAACAATCCCGCAAGACCTCAGTGATCCTCTCTCCCACTCTTATGGTCCTGTGGAGTGACCTCCAATCCATTTCTTTGCAGCAACCACCCATACTGTGATCCAGTCGAACAGGACGCTCTCGATAGAGCTCCTGTAGAAGGTTGACGTGATGGTGGCCGGTCGCCTTACCCTCTCCAGTCTTCTCAGGAAGTGCAGTCGCTGTTGCGCCTTCCTGACAAGTGAGGAGATGTGGAGTGTCCACAATGAGTCACTAGTGAACTCCAAGGAACTTGGTGACTCCACTCTCTCCACTACAGAGTTGGAGGTTGTTCCTGGTCCTCCTGAAGTTGACGATCATCTTCTTCGTCTTGTCCACGTTGAGACCCTTGTCTTTAAGTTAATTTGTTCCATTGTACCCAAGGATTCTTCACTAAGTCCAACAGATCAACCCTGATGTTATTATTGCCAAATTAAGTGGAGCAAGCACAGTTATTGAGCTATTTACTTAGTGTGGACATTAAAGAGTTAACAGTTGTCTGATCACTGGTAGCTTTACATCTCGGCTTGTGATTATACATTTTATTGGAGATTTTTGTTTGCTTCAGTTTCTGTCTGACCTAAAAATGAACCAAAGGCAGCAATTTCCTCCTCCCTGTTGCCACCTCTAGAGCTCCCTTCCAAAATGGCTCACCTTTAATGTTCCTTTCAGTCAAACGTTTGGATCTTTCAAATGCAAACTGCTGCAGGAAATCAGTGGATTGAACAGCCTTAGCAGTAGAAAAGGGATGGTCAACGTTTTGGGCTGAGGCATCTCATCAAGATGGGACGAGAAGCCAGGATTCCCATCTGTGCACTCCCGGTGACCACGTCCTTTCTCTCCCACTGATGCTGCCCAACCTTCCGAGTTCCTCCAGAACATTGTGCTATTGTCTTTAGTCCCACTCCCCCTCCCTTACCTCCCCTTCTTTCTCCCTCCTTCTCCCTCTTCCCTCCCTCTCTGCCCCCCCCCCTCTCTCTCTCTCTCTCTCTCTCTCTCTCTCTCTCCCTGGCTCTCTCCCTCTCTAACTTTCTCTCTCCCTCTCTAACTTTCTCTCTCTCCCTCTCTCTCTCTCTCTCTCTCACAATGCTACTTGGTGTTTTGCAGTTTGCATCAGTGTAGAGCCACATTTTGGTACATTACCAATTCAGTAACCACAGTTGTTTACTGCAAGTACTTTGCACCTTTTAATAACACTTACAAAGAAGGATTTACTTTGAATGGGTCACAGCATTGGCCAGTTTTATGTGGACTCTTGTTACTTGTTGCAGAAGGAATCTCCTTTTTTTGCAATCTGGATGGGAATGGTCATTCCACAAACTAAGTTTTATGGGCAGCAGCCTTAAGGGATTTCAGACACTGGGACCGGCACAGGGCACCAGAAAACGGGGAGACCCCTCCGTTTGAGAAGGAGAAGCAAAAGAGACGACCCACGGGACAGTGACCATGGCAGTGGACCAGTGAGAGGCTGTCCGGCAGAATGACCCACAGGTGGCAGGCTACTGGCGTCTCGAGGCAAGGAACCCACGCAGGCTACATGCTGCTGGCAACTGCGGTCAGAGATCTTACACCAGGCTGTGGATTGCAGGAGACTGGCTGATGGGTACCAGGCATAGGAACCGGGATGCAGGAGGTTCTCCCTAGGGGCCTCGGGTGCTGAAGGCTTCCTGGATCTGGCGCTCGGGTTGCCAATCATTTGGACTGAAGTCTGTGTGGCTGCAGGAGCGCTAGGGGCGAAATCATGGACACTCATTGACTGGGGGGGGGGGGGGGGGGGGGGGCGCTCTCTTTTGCATCTCTTTCTCTGACGGTTAACGGTTAAGGGGTACCGGGCAATTTTTGCTGATGGTGAATCTTTGTCTGTCTTACAGTAGTGAAATACAATTTTGTGTAATATTACATCTGTTTTATTACATGACAATTAAAGAATCTTGAATCTATTGTTTATTATACTGAAATACAGTAAAATGCTTTGTTTCACATGCTATTCAGGCAAGTAATCTCATACGGGGAGTAGTGCAATGATCACAAATAAATAACAGCAGTATAAGGAGTAGTGTTTAGTTGTGCAGGGTATAGAGAAAGGGAAAGAAACGTGTAAAGTACAGAGAAATATAGTTTAAAAGAATCAGAACAAAGCAAAAGCTTCATGTTTTGCTGATGTGAGATCCAGTTCAGATTCTGATCACAGCAGGAAAAAACGTTCTCCAATTCTGGAAGTTTGTATCTTCAAACTCTGATAACTACTTCCTGACTGAATATGGCGGGGTGGGGGTGGTGGAGGGTAGGTGGAGACAGAATGTGCGACCGGGGTGCAATGTTCTTGAATATGCCTACAACCTCCCGAGGTGCCGGTTAGTTTAGCTGGGGACTGAAACCCGAAGGTCTGCAGATGCTGTGATCGTAGTAAAAACACAGAGATGCTGGAGGAACTCGGCCGGTCTTGCAGCCTCCATTGGAGGTAAAGATACATTAGTGAGGTTTCAGACCTAAGCCCTTCTTGACGACCTGACCTCTCCGCAGTTTCTTGCTTCACTCGATGTGAGATGTCCACTATGTGTGTTGTATGTTTCCACTTGGCAGCATGGATTGCTATTTGCATTGGTGGGACATGCAGTGCTGGTCTGTATGCCTGGGTTGAATGTGAATTACACTGGCTATAATGTCTGTTCACCAACATCGAAATATTCGAGCTGGCAGAGTCCGCAAGCATCAAATCCTTGCTGCTGAAGACCCAACTGCGCTGGGTGGGTCACGTCTCCAGAATGGAGGACCGTCGCCTTCCCAAGATCGTGTTCTATGCCGAGCTCTCCACTGGCCACCGAGACAGAGGTCCACCAAAGAAGAGGTACAAGGACTGCTTAAAGAAATCTCTTGGTGCTTGCCACATTGACCACCGCCAGTGGGCTGATATCGCCTCCAACCATGCATCTTGGTGCCTCACAGTTCGGCGGGCAGCAACCTCCTTTGAAGAAGACCACAGAGCCCACCTCACTGACAAAAGACAAAGGAGGAAAAACCCAACATCCAACCCCAACCAACCAATTTTCCCATGCAACCGCTGCAACCGTGCCTGCCTGTCCCGCATCGGACTTGTCAGTCACCAACGAGCCTGCAGCAGACGTGGACATACCCCTCCATAAATCTTCGTCCGCAAAGCCAAGCCAAAGAATGTCTGTTTAACCCTTTGTAACTCCATTACTTCAGGAGAATTTTCCTTCCGGTAAACCATGCCTCGATTGTGAATTCAAGGTTCAAAAATTCAAAGTTCAGATTTATTGTCAAAGTACATACATAGCAACCCTGGGATTCTTCTTCCTCCAGGCCAGGCAGAATATCTATTTATCGGTAGTGCAAAAAAAAACTGTACTCAAGATAAGATACGAATGCAAAAGAGAGGGAGGGAGAGAGACACACGGTTACCGGTTAGCGCAACGCTGTTGCAGCGCCAGCAACCTGGGTTAAAATCCCGCACTGTCTGTATGCTCTCCCCGTGTCGGCGTTGGTTTTCCCCAGTGGCTCCCACCCTTCATAATGTACTGGGGGAGATTTTACATTAATTGGCTGGTATGGGCTTGTGGGCCTGTTACTGTGCTTTATATATGTCTGTTTAAATGTCTAAACTGTAAACAAAAGGCAGTGCAACAAACTGTGCTGTACAGAAAATAAATATTCAGTAATAAATCTTCTTTTCTTTGGCTTGGCTTCGCGGACGAAGATTTATGGAGGGGTAAATGTCCACGTCTGCTGCAGGCTCGTTTGTGGCTGACAAGTCCGATGCGGGACAGGCAGACACGGTTGCAGCGGTTGCATGGGAAAATTGGTTGGTTGGGGTTGGGTGTTGGGATTTTCCTCCTTTGTCTTTTGTCAGTGAGGTGGGCTCTGCGGTCTTCTTCAAAGGAGATTGCTGCCCGCCGAACTGTGAGGCGCCAAGATGCACGGTTTGAGGCGAGATCAGCCCACTGGCAGTGGTCAATGTGGCAGGCACCAAGAGATTTCTTTAGGCAGTCCTTGTACCTCTTCTTTGGTGCACCTCTGACACGATGGCCAGTGAAGAGCTCACCATATAACGCGATCTTGGGGAGGCGATGGTCCTCCATTCTGGAGACGTGACCTACCCAGCGTAGTTGGATCTTCAACTACGTGATTTTGATGCTGTCGGCCTCTGCCATCTTGAGTACTTCGATGTTATGGATGAAGTCCCTCCAATGAATGTTGAGGATGGAGTGGAGACAACGCTGGTGGAAGCGTTCTAGGAGCCGTAGGTGATGCCGGTAGAGGACCCATGATTCGGAGCCGACAGGAGCGTGGGTATGACAACGGCTTTGTATACGCTTATCTTTGTGAGGTTTTTCAGTTGGTTGTTTTTCCAGACTCTTTTGTGTAGTCTTCCAAAGGCGCTATTTGCCTTGGCGAGTCTGTTGTCTATCTCGTTGTCGATCCTTGCATCTGATGAAATGGTGCAGCCGAGGTAGGTAAACTGGTTGACCATTTTGAGTTTTGTGTGCCCGATGGAGATGTGGGGGGGCTGGTAGTCATGGTGGGGAGCTGGCTGATGGAGGACCTCAGTTTTCTTCAGGCTGACTTCCAGGCCAAACATTTTGGCAGTTTCCGCAAAACAGGACGTCAAGCGCTGAAGAGCTGGCTCTGAATGGGCAACTAAAGCGGAACAAAGAAAGAGTCCTTAAATGAGTCCCTGATTGAGTTTGTCATTGAGGAGTCTGACGGTGGAGGGGGAGCAGCTGTTCCTGAACCTGGTGGTGCGAGTCTTGTGGCACCGACACCACTCTCCTGACAGCAGCAGCGAGAACAGAGCATGTGGTGGGTGGGGTGGATCCTCGATGATTGCTGATGCTACCCGACGGCAGCGTTCCCCGTAAATGCTCTCGACGGTGGGGATGGTTTTGCCTGTGATTCCCTGGGCTGTGTCCACTACCTTTTGCTGGGATTTACACTCAGGGGTATTGGCCCCCCACCCCGTACCAGACCTTTCATCCAAAGGCTGGACTCTTTTCTTCACGATGTTCGATTGTTAATAACATCCGTGAACTGCAGGTCCTCCTGTATCTCTTCCCCAACAGGAGCAGCTGGAAGATGCTGTCTATTGGGTGGAAGGGGTCCCTCGATGATTTTGTGCACTCTCTTCAGACAACAATCCCGATAGATCACGTCAATGGTGGGGGGGGGTGGCGCGAGGGAGGCCCCAGTGATCCTCTCTCCCACTCTTATGGTCCTGTGGAGTGACCTCCGATCCATTTCTTTGCAGCAACCGCACCCACACTGTGATGCAGCTGGTTCCTGCTTGTTGATCAAAGCCAGTGATAAGCGGTATGCAACACAATGGTGCGATGGGTAGTGCTGCTCCCACCTGCTTGAGTTGCCATCCTGGCCTCAGCGCTCACTCTGCAGAGTTTGCACTTTCTCCCTGTGATTGCATGGGTATCCTCCAAGTGGTCCAGTTCCTTCCCCCCCCCCCCCTCCCCCCCCAACCATTGTCACACAGGTCTTGAGGTGGATCGCTAGGGCTATGTTCGGGTTATAACATGCAACACAGCCCTTAATGGAGATATATAGCAATAGGGCTAAAATGGAGTTGATGGGGCACATCAACTGCAGTGTGTCTGCAGGGAGAGGCATTGTTTCCCAAGGACACCAGAATCACAGATGGCAATGAGGAAGCATACAGG
This sequence comes from Narcine bancroftii, assembly GCF_036971445.1. NCBI lineage: Eukaryota > Metazoa > Chordata > Chondrichthyes > Torpediniformes > Narcinidae > Narcine > Narcine bancroftii. The sequence continues at coordinate 194,312,545 of NC_091470.1, read as the reverse complement.
AAGGAGATCGATGAACTCTTGAGTGGTGTCGCAACAACAACCTTGCGCTCAATGTAATAAAAACTAAAGAGATGATTGTGGAGTTCAGGAGGAAGTCCAGGGAACATAACTCATTGAGTGCTCAGCAGTGGAGAGGGCCAAGAACTTCAAATTCCTGGGTGTCAACGTCTCCTGGAGCCTCCATGTCGATGCAATCACGAAGAAGACTTGCCAGCAGCTATACTTTGTGAGGAGTTATGGGAAATTCGGTATGTCACCGAAGATTCTCGAAAACTTCCACAGGTGGACCGTGGAAAGCATTCTGACTGGTTGCATCACTGCCTGGTACAGAGGTGCCAACGCTCAGGACAAGAAAAAACTGCAGAGAATTGGCCTGTGCCATCGCGGGCACCATACTTTATCTTTAAAAAAACAGCCTCTATCCTCAAGGACCCCCACCACCCAGGCCATGCCCTCTTCACTCTGCTACCATCAGGAAGGAGGTCCAGGAGCCTGAAGACCAGCACCCAGCGCTACAAGGACAGCTCCTTCCCCTCCGCCATCAGATTCCTGAATGATCAATGAACCCCATAATTACAAGATGACTTAGAACGTTGGAAAGATTTACCACTGATAGGAAGGGTAAATTTCATTAAAATGATTATCTTCCCAAGGATACAATACCTATTTCAATCGTTACCAATTCCCTTAACAGAGAAATTCTTCAATGAGCTAAAAAAAATAACGAAATTCTTATGGAAAGGGGGGAAACCGAGGATAGCACTAGATAAATTAACAGAATGGTACAAACAATGGGGGCTTACAGCTACCAAACTTTAAGAATTATTATAGAGCAGCACAATTAAGATATCTATCAGATTTTTATCAAACAAGGCAAAAACCAGATTGGATCAGGTTAGAGCTAGATAAAATAAGGGAGAAGGTACCAGAACATATACTTAATAAGTGGGATGAAAAACTGGTGCAACATAGAAGTTCACTAGTACTGCACCATCTGCTCAACATTTGGAAGAAGATTCACGTAGAAAGGAAAAAACAAATTACCAACTTCCAAAATTATTATTGACGCAAAATCAACTAATCCCTTTCACAATAGATAACCTTTCTTTTAGAGAATGGGAGAGAAAAGGGATCAAAAGAATAGAAAATTGTTTTTTGAGAAATAATTTATTATCTTTTGAACAAATGAAGTACAAATATGGAATAACTCACGGTACAATGTTTGCATACCACCAAGTGAAAACTTACTTAAAGGACAAGTTGGAAAGCAGGCTGAGGTTACCAGAAGGAAACAGCTTTGAATATGTGATTACAGACACAATGATAATTAAAAGATTTATAACAAACATGTACATCAAACTGCAAGAGAAAGAGAACGATGAAATAAGCTGTAAGCCCAAACAAAAGTGGGTACAACATAAAAATGAAAAATGGGAAAAGCTATGCTCCAGAACTATGAGAAATACAATAAACACGAGGTTACGCATGATACAATATAATTGGTTACACAGGCTATATATCACGCCCAAAAGTTAAATAAATGGGTCCCAACATTGTCAGATAGATGTTTTCGCTGTAAGGAAACGGTTATGCAATTTGGGCATGTGAGAAAGTGGAAAAGTTCTGGGAAGATCTAAATCAGGTATTAAATAAAATCACAAAAAGCAACATACCAAAAAATCCAGAGATCTTTCTTCTAAATAATACAAGAAATAAAGAATTAGGCCTCAAATTGGATGAAGCTCAAAAAAGATTTATTATGATAGCCTTAGGTGTAGCAAAAAAATGAATAATGTCAACCTGAAAATCAGAAGAGAGCCTGAGAATACAGCAATGGTACATAGAAATGAATAAATGTATTCCATTGGAAAAAATATATAATTTAAGAAATAACATCACAGTATTCAAATAAATTTTGGGAACCATACATGTAACATAACAGAGAGGGCCTATCGCGGACCTCCACCCCCTAAAATGACAGAATGAGAAGAAGACAAAATGAACTGACCCAGTGTGTAAAAGTAGATGACACAATTTTCTTGTTTATTTTCATTGTGTGATGACATTGTTTAATGGGTTTAATATATTGTATATGTTGAATGTTTAGTGGGTGGGGAGGGGGATGGGAAGGAGGGAGGAAAGGGGAGAAAATGCCACTGTGTATATTCAAGAGGGAAATGTTTATGTGTATTTTGGTTAATATGTTCATAGTGTGAAAAATAAAAAAAAATTAAAAATCAATGAACCCCAGACATGGCCTCACTTTGTCTCTTTCTCTTTCTTGTTCTATTTTATTTATTTTGAAATCTGGTTTATAGAAAAATTTGCTTGTGTAATACTGCCACAGAACAATTAAATTTGTGACATCTTCATGACAATTTATTTGGATTCAGAATAGATCTAGAGGGCTGAATGGCCTGCTGTCATGATAAGGAGTCTGAAGAATGCTTTTTTTAAAATCTCGCTGGAGACAGTTTGGTGGAATCTATCACTCCAAGTCAGAGGCCATTGGACAGTTGAAATTCTTCAGCCGTTTAATGTTGTTGGTTAATAGTTTGGCATGGACTAGATGGGCCAAAGGGCCTGTTTCCATGCTGTAGTGTTGTTCTATGGTTAGGCTCAGGGATGGGGACAGGTGTCTGACCCAGAACCACTTTGATCTTTTCTAAATCTTTATCTCTGACTGTTTCTCCAAGGCTGCAGGATAAATGGAATACCCCACCCCCTCCCCACACCGGCTGCTCTTTTATCATTGTCTGCATCTTGCAGTGTAGCCTCTGTATTTCTGTTTATGAAGTCTTCTGCAGACATTCGTCATTGACACATCCTCACCTGCCTCCCAAAGAGTGTTTCTGCCCTGTCGGACAGACATTTGGGGATTTTTCTTCATTATGATGAGAATTCTTCTGTCACCAGCAGCGGTGGGGGATCTTCCTTGACCTACCAGTCCCTTCATGATTACTGAGCTCACCTGCTCACTCTTCCTTCTTAATGATGATCCAAACTGTTGATTTTGTGTCATCCTAAGGTTTGGGCGATGACTGTTTTATTCTTGTTTTTCAGCATCATAATGACTGAGTTTCATTGGCACAATTCCGGCCCTCGTGTTGTGAAAAATGGCAACTACAGACCCCAAAGGTGATCAAAGGGGTTAGAAGCCCAGCTCCCTTCTACCTGTACCAATGAAACAATTACACACACCTGAGTTGTCCCAAACAACTATGAAGCCAAATGTCCCAAATATTACTGTGCCCTGAAATGAAAGGACTATGTATACAAAATGCGGTACTTTCTACATGGTCAAACCAAAATGTCTACAAATAACCTGGAATAAAATCTGGAATGTGCACATAAATCACATGAATTGTTTCATTACAAATTAAAAACTGTGGAGCACAGGGGAAAATAAAGAAAAAACGGTTTCTTTCCCAAACACTGTGGAGGGTTTTGTACATCCAGGAGGCCATTCAGCCCATTGCAGTAAGGTTATATAAAACTTGCCCTCAATGTCAATCCTTAAAGCTTGTCGGGTTTGGTATGGCTTTTATAAAAAGCTTGCGACATCAGGCTTGTTGCAGAGTCTAGGGGAAAATGGGTGCTTTAAAACTGTTCTGAGGGGTTTTTTTGTTTAATTCTCCACCCTTGAGAGATGAGCAGAGAACATTATAGAGATTGGTTGCTATGGAGACCAAGCTGTATCTGGTACTTGTGTGTGCAATTATAAGGCATCTCTGACTGCTCAGCGCTTCCCTTGGATTTGTGCTGTGTCGCTGCTTGAGAATGTTCGTGATAAAGGCTTGCTCCTACTGACTGCTTCGTCCACCCACCCACCTCCAGCTCATCTCCCTCCCCAAATCCTGTCCCCTAATAGTTCCATGTGACTAATCTTCATGTGAAGTCGTGGCGGTTGCATCACTGCCTGGTACGGAGGCGTCAACGCTCAGGACAAGATAAAACCCCAGAGGGTTGTTGACTTGGCCTGCGACATCACAGGTCCCAGACTCCACTCCATCGAGGACATCTACAAGAGGAGATGTCTTAAGAATGCAGCTCAAGGACCCCCAGTACCCAGGCCGTGCCCTGTTCATTCTGCTACCATCGTTTGAAAAGATCCAGGAGCCTGAAGACCAGCGGCACAAGGATGGCTTCTTCCCCTCTACCATCAGATTCCTGAATGGACAATGAACCACAGACATGGCCTCACTTTGACTTTCCATACACTATATTTATTTATTTTTGTAACGGGGCTTATATGAATGTTTAGACTGTAATGCTGCTGCAAAACAGCAAATTTTGTGACTTGTTCATGACAATAAATTCTGATTCTGCTAATCTTTGGACAGCATCTGCGCCAGGACCTAACCCAGAGTTGTAGGAGATACTAGTGGATTAAATCCCCCCCCCACCCGGAAATTGTGCTGTGTCCCAGAATCAGAATTTATTGTCATGAACATGTTACAAAATTCATTGTTTACGGCACCGCCACAGGTGCAAATATTGCTATAAATTACATTTCAAAAATAAATAAATTAGTGCAAGATAAAAGTCAGTGAGGCCGTGCCTGGGGTTCACTGTCTATTCAGAAATCTGATGGTGGGGGAGGGGGGAGGGAAGAAGCTGTCCTTGTGCCGCTGAGTGCTCGTCTTCAGGCTCCTGAAGCAGGGTGAAGAGGGCGCAGCCTGAGTGGATAGAGCCTGTTTTCTTAAGGCACCACCTCTTGTAGATGTCCTCAATGGAGTGGAGTCTGGTGGCCGTGATGCCGCAGGCCAAGTTAACAACCCCCTGGAGTTTTGTCCTGAGAGTTGGCGCCTCCGTACCAGACAGGCCAGAATGTTCTCCACAGTCCACCTGTTTTTTGAGAGTCTTTGGTGACGAACCGATTCTCCTCAGACACCTCACAGAATACAGCCGCTGGCGGGTGAGAGAAATTTGCACTCTCCATGTCACTCTTGTCCGTGTATTGCTCTGCCTCCTTTTTAAAAAAAAAATGTTCACCACATATTATACATGCCCTCTCCTTCCCAGATAAATGAACTGTGAGGCTTTTCTTAAGGCGAGGAATATATTTTTGCAATGCATGATGCATGATCCAGAGCTCTGTCGTATTAGGCTGGAAAGGCGGTCCTGTAAAGTGATGAATATTTTCTGCATGTAAAAAAGAAATTGCAGCCTGAAGTGAACTTAGAACAAATGGGCCAACATTTGGGACGGATGTCCTTTTAATCAGAACCCTCGTTATAAGGCAAAGCTGCTTAAACATTTTTTTTTGTACTTAAGTCTTAAAAACAGGCTGTAGGGCTGTGTGCTTGGGACTGTTCAAGATGGATTCTGTGCTCAATATTTAAAAACTCTTCAGCTAGCTGCCCACAATGATTAAGCAGCACGGGAGTTGGGGGTGGGGGGGGGGCAGTGGTGTGATTTAGCAGGGATGGAATCTTCACCAAGGAGGGGGGTGTGTTTTATCTTTTCTTCTGAGAGTCTGGTGGCTTTGTGCGCCATACGGCCTCAGAGAGGACTGCGAGCAGAGGGAGGCAGATCACGGTGAGGGGGAGGGTGCCTCTGCCTGTCGAAGAGACAATGTGCGGATGTCGAAGTGCATTCGAAAGCACAGTTTCCAGATGGCCTCGAGGGCAAAGGTGCAGGAACAGCCCCATCTTGGATTTGTGCAGAACTTGGCTGAGAAAATCTTCCCATTGCACACGGGGGCTGTAAACCAGCCATTCTCAGCACCGAGGACCATGGCACATTTAAGTAAAAAGCTTATTTTCTTTTCAAGATCCCTTTATTGTCATTTAATAAAGACAGTGCAATATTACGCTGATTTTGTTTTCGTTTCCCGTAAGGCAGACAGATTGGCCATCAGCAGAAAAGGAGAAGAAAGTAGTACCCTCAGAGTCACCATGTTCGTGGATTCACCTCCAGCGCTCCCGCACCCGAACCTCCGACACAGTCAGGAACCCTTCAGCTGCCTCAACACCCTCTCACATCCAGGTTCCAATACTTGGTGCCCCCTCCAGCCAGTCTAGAGCCGGTCTCCAGCAGCCCGGCGTGAATCCCTCGACCGCAGTCTACGTGGGTGCCTTGCCCTGCTGCCTGTGTATCTCTCATTGGACTGCCGCCGTGGTCACTGTCCCGTGGGTCGACTCCTCTGCTTCTCTTTCTCAGGTGGGGGGGGGTGGTCTCCTTGTTTTCTGGTGCCTCTGCTTCCCAAGTCTGCAACCCCTCGTGACTGCTGCCGAACACAGGCACCACCATCTTGGGCCAAGACCAAATAAAACACCATCGGCTCATTTAACAGGACGTTTAAAGCCCGTACGGAGCTTGTGTTTTTATCACAATCACAGCATCTGCAGACTTTTGTGTTTCACTCTTTTAAAAAAAGATATATTTTATTCGTAGATAACTCAGTTGTTCCCCCTGAGGAACCAAGAGGCAACTGTGAACTGGGAACCCTGCCAGTGCTGCAATTTTCTAAAACACTCTCTTCTGTAAAATAGCCCGAAACAACCTTCTTTTAATTTCTGTTTGACGTTGGCTTTTTTTTTGTGTGTCTGAAGGGAGTGGCCGCTTTCGAATGTTCTCAAAATAGGAAGTGCATTGAATTGCCTGGGGATTGTGACTCCATCTCATTAATTCGCATGTCCAACGCACGTTTCACCAGCTGAGTAGAACACAGTTCGTGTTAAGTTCACGTTCCACCCCCCGCCCCCCCGCCCCGCCAAGCCATGGTTTGAATGCAACATCCTGGTTGAACCTGCCTTGCAGGAAATGCTGGGGACACGAAACTAAGGTCCTCCCTCCCCTCTGCTGCTGGAGAAAGGGCACCCCCTTACTCGATGTAAAATCTTAGCCGCGTCTCTCAAAGCTGCATTGGCAACTAAGCTTCAAAGGGAACTTGATGGAGTGTATGTAGCACATTCCAAGGTTCCAAGGCGGCAGACAGCATTTGATAATATACAGGATAATCCTCTAAACTGGAAATTTCGCTTCAGAATCGGGTGGTGGGGGGGGGGGGGGGGTCGTCTTATAAGCCGGGTCTAAAAATCCGACCCTTGACAGTGAAGTTTCAACACCATTGCCATCTTCCCCCCACGCCCCCATATTCTATCCCCATCCCGCTGGCTTTGACTCAAATGTTCCGGTTGGGCCCTAGGAGCACTCTACCACCTTCCTCGTGCTGACAGCCCGACTCATCTCAGATTTCGGATATATTCATCCGTCACATCACGTACAACCCTGAGATTCTTGTTCCTGTGGGCCAAGCAGAATGACCACTAATTGATAATGTAAAGAGAAACTGTACACAATGTACACATATAAACAGATAAAGAAATGTCACTAAACCAGAGAGGAAAAAAAAATCAATGGCGTGTAAGAATCCTTAAACAACCCCCTGATTGAGTTTGTCGTTGAGGAGATGGTGGAGGGGTAGCGACTGTTCCTGAACCTGGTGATGAGAGTCTTGTGGCATCGAGACCTCTTTCTTTCCTCCATGCCAGTGTCCCAGTCAGGCACTCAGCTCACCTTCTTCACGCTGACAACCCGACTCACTTCCACACCACACCCTAACCCTAATGCGCATGCATTGATGGTCAATGCCTTTCAGTGGGGAAAGCCTGCGCATGTCCAACCAAGTCTCAGCACTGCCCCCCCCCCCCACCCATCTCCCAGGGTCTATCCGCCCAGGCCCACTGCCGTCGGCTCTGCACAGGCTTTGAATGGCCTGTTACAGGAGGTGACGGTGGTTTTATTTCAAATATGCCAATAAAATGTAAACCTTTATTGAGTGAGTGCCAGACTTTTGCGGGGGGGGTGTTTGTCCTTTACAGGGTGGCCAAATTGCGGCTCGCGAGCCATATACGACTCTTTGACATGAACGTGTGGCTCATGGAAGTATTTTGGCTGTGTAATATTAGTGGGTGTGATTGTGGCACGTGTGGTTGTGTTGCGGGCAGTGAAATTAGCAGTGTGTAAGTGTGATCCGGGCCGCCATCTCACGCCTAGGCCCTGATCTCCCACTCATCTGAGCTCTCGACACCCAAGCACGGACTCCCACCTAGGCCCCAGCCACCCACCCATCCGAGCTCCCAATGCCCCAAGCGCAACCCCTGTCTAGGCCCTGATCTCCCACCCATCCAAGCTCCTGATGCCCCGATCTCCCACCCATCCGAGCTCCCGACGCCCCAAACTAACCACAGTCAAAAGGAGAGTGTGTGCAATAGTCAACCCTCCCCCTAAATTTTACTTTAAAAATTGGTCCACAAAATTCGATTACTGCACGCGTATGTGTACTTTTGATTGTTGGAACTAATTAGCTGTTTAAAAACAATGTACATAAATAAATACTATTATGTACATGTATTTCTTTTGTTTATATAAATTTTTGGAACAAAATGTGCATGTAAAACGTGATTGTAATTTATTTTTCATGGCTTGCGGTTCTTAAACATCAGAAGTCTATCGTATGTGGCCACCCCTGTCCTGTACACTGCGTATAGCTCAGAACTCACATTATCGGTGGAAATTTAGGGTCATCTTTACACCAGCGTTTACAGTAACTTTAGAGCTCCGACAGATGCTAAGCTTTCTTTGTGTTTCCCACCCCTGGCAAGTTTCCGATTGGCCGCAGTGGAGGTGGTTCCGCGCCGTTCGCTTGACGGGACACCATGAGTGAGCTCGAACAGTTGCGCCAAGAGGCGGAGCAGCTACGGAACCAGATCCGGGTAAGCGAATAAGTCTCAGGTTAAATGGGAGGTGGGGGGTTCTGGGGCACGTCCTGCTCCCAACTGCTGAGGTCAGGCACTGCAAGAGGGCCACAGATATAGGAGCAGAAGTAGGCCCATCAAGTCAATCTCTGCCTTCAGTACACCCAATGACCTGGCTTCCACAGCTGTCTGTGCCAACAAGTTCCACAGACTCATGACCCTCTGGCTAAAGAAATGTTATCACGTCTCTGTTCTAAATTGACATCCTTGCCCGAAAATCCCCGACCGTGGGAAACATCCTTGCCACGTCCACACTGTCCAGGCCTTTCAGCATTCATCCTGTTGAAAGGCCTGTGCAGCCCACACCTGGGTTCAGATCACCAAGGCATGTCCGTTCCGTCCTGTCCATATGTTTTTTCTTATTTTATTCACAACATGGTAGAAGCTGATTCCAGCCATTTAAACCCATGCCGCCCTATTACACCCAATTAGCCTACAACCCCGATACATTTCGAACGGTGAGTGGAAACCGGAGCCCATCGGGGAAAACCCACGCAATCATGGGGAGAATGTACAAGCTCCTTACAGACAGCATGGGATTCGAACCCGGGTCACTGGCACTGCAACAGTGTTGCGTTAACTGCTACACTGACCGTGCCCCAATGCTGACCATGCCATCCCCCTCGCTGACCGTGCCGCCCCCTACGTCCCTCCAAGATCTAAATCAATTTTTTGAAATTTCAGAAAATAACTCAAGGGAATTTAATTTTGTGAAGGATGTTGTTGGTACCTGGACAGTTGGAATATATTTGGGGAGGAGAATGGCTGACATTTCAGGACCCACCAACATCTGACCAAGGCTGATCTTCATCCTTCTGCTTACAGGATGCGCGGAAAGCATGCGGAGACTCCACACTGAGCCAGGTGAGTGGCAACTGATCCCCCCCCTCCCCCAGTGAAACAAAACGGGTCTCCAATCAAATCTGTGACCACCTCCCCCCTCACTGTGCTTGAAAAGGTCGAGAGGGACTCAGCAGGTCTTACAGTGTCCAAAAGAGGCAAAGATGAAGAGCCGATGTTTCGGGCCTGGGCCCTTCGTCAAAGTAGATGCTCACATACCCTGATAAAGGGCTCAGGCCCACATCGTTGGTGATGAGACCATAAGGCATAGGAGCAGAAATAGGCTATTCAGCCCATCGAGTGTGTCTGGCCATTCAGTCTTCCCCACCATTCAATCATGAGTTTATCCATTTCCTCACTGCCCAGCCTTTTCCCCATAACCTTTGATGTCCTGGCTAATCAAGAATCTGTCAAATCTCTGGCTCAAATTCACCCAACGACCTGGCCTCCACAACTGCCTGTGGCAACAAATTCCTCTGGCTGAAGAAATTTCTCTGCATCTTTGTTCTAAGCAGATGCCCTTCAATTCTGAAGTTGTGCCCTCTTGTCCAAGACTCTCCCAGCACGGGAAACCTTTCTACATCGACTCTTGGTTAAATATCTTTGTCTCCATTGAACGCTCCAGCAATTTAGTGCATTTACTTCCATTGCCGCGTCTGCAGACCTTCTCGTTTCACTTCATCATCGGGTGCGAGGAATTCATGTGAGGGAAGGGGCAGGGCGCTCTCTCCAGCTGGAGCCTGAGCCCCAAGAGACATGTGAGGTTGCAGACACTGAGGTATAGATCAATAACAGCCTGGCGGAAAAAACTCAGCAGGTCAAGCAGTATCAGTGGGAGAAAAAGAGGGGTCGACCTTTCTAATGAAGGATTCTGACTCAAAGTGTCAACAAATGCTCTAGCTGCTGAGTCCTCCAGCAGAGTTTTATGGAGATTGCACTGGTCAACAAATTTTTCAAAAGATTTGCTTCCTGGAAACAAATAGGGGATTATGATGGACAACTTCAAACTGAACACAAAGATAATTTCAGATTTGCTGCATCATGTCAGAAGTTGGAGAAACAGTAAATCGACTTTTACTGAATTCATTGTGTTTAATCGCATAACAATGCTGACTCTTTCTTCAACCAACCTAAAAATGTCTTTCCGCTGATTCAGTTGCCCTGATCCCACTTTTCCGTGGTTGCAATGTCCTGGTGAAACCTTTCACCGTGTTCATCGCTGATGGCACCAAGATCAGCCAAGAAGTCCGTGTGCAAATGCAGAAAATGAATTTTCAACAACGTGTTGCCCTTCTGCTTGAAATCGATTTAAAATATGACAGGAAATCTCAAAAATAGGTTATATCTAAATATCGGTACGAGATAAGAAAAGGTGATTTTAAGGTGGGTGGCAACATTGGTGTAGCAGTCAGCGCAACGCCAAGCACCGTCTGTAAGCAGTTCACACATTCTCCCCGTGTCTGCGTGGGTTTTCTCCGGCGGGGTCCAGTTTCCTCCCACCCTTCAATATTTACCAGGGAGTTGTAGGTCAATTGGGTGGCATTGACTCATGAGCCAAAATGGCCTGTTATCATGCTGTATGTCTAAAATTTAAAATGTATTTAAAATTTAAAATTTCTGTGATCAGCAGACCAAAATTCATAAAATGTGCCCAAAAATGTCCAGTGCTGCTTTCTAGCTTTTAAATTGCTTTGTGAGACGTTCTGTTTCCAAATGCTTTTGATGCCCTCTAAGCATCCTTCTGTTGGTCTCTGCTGTGAAGCGGAGTTCGAGCTCAGCAGTTAATTGTTCTGTAGTCTCTGTTCCACCGGAGAAGGTGGTAACCCATTCAATTATCCACGTGTTCTCATGGAGATAGAGAAAACCTCAAGCAGGCCAGTGAGATGCAGAATCTGTCAAAGATTTATTCTTCCGACCTGGGAGGTAAAGGCAAAAATATTTTTATCGAGAGTAGGATGGCAGCCATGCAGAAGAAAGCCTATTGCTCCTGTTGAGATTGCTCCGTCTCCTTGTGGACTTTGCAGCTAGCCTCACTCTCCCGCCCGTGGTCCCATGGCTCGATATATTTTTATTTCTTCCCCAGACCATGATTGAAGCTACCTCAGGTTTCCCATGAGGCAGAACATTCCATAGGAGCAGAAACAAGCCAATTAGCCCATCAAGTCTGCCCTGCTATTCAATCGTGAGCTGTCCATTCTCTCAGTCAGACACAATGCCTGGCCTTCACCCCATACCCTTCGATGCCCTGGCTAATCAAGAACCTATCAATCTCTGCTTTAATATCCTGGCGTCCACAACCGCCTATGGTAACAAATTCCATACAATAAATTCCTCCGCATCTCTGTTCTAAGCGGACGCCCTTCAATCCTGAAGTTGTGCCCTCTTCTCCTGGATGCTCCCACAGTGGGGAACAACCTTTCTACATCTACTCTCTCCACCCCTTTCAACATTCAAAATGTTTCAATGAGATCCCCACCCCTTGTTCTCCTAAATTCCAACGAATACAGGCCAAGAGCTGTCAAACGCTCCTCATACGATAAGCCTTTCATTCCCGAAATTGTCCTTGTGAAGCTCCTCTGAACCCTCTTCAACATCAGCCCAAAACTGCTCACGAAACTCCAAGTGAGGTCTGCCCAGGGCCTTATAAAGCCTGAACGTCACATCCCTGCTCTTATATTCTATTCTTCTTGAAATGAACACCAGTGTTACATTGAATTCTAGGCACTAACCACTCAATGCATATTTTTAAAAACAAAATATTCCTCTGCTGAATCGTTCAAGACAAAGTTGGATAGATTTTTATGTAGTAGGGGAATTAAGGGAAACAGGGAAAAGGAAGGCAGAGATGAGCCTGTCAGATCAGCCATGATCATAAAGAATGACGGAACAGGCTCGACGGGCCGGATGGCTTACTCCTGCTCCTGTTTAATATGTTCTTTTGCTTTGACCTAATCGCTTTCCCCACCCCCACCCTCCTTCCTTTGTATGTCAGTGTCCCACTCTGTCGCACAGCATTCATCACTCTGCTTCTGTGGGGCACCTCGTGTTGTCGACAAGGGGACTGCAGCCAGACATCTTGAACAGCAACCTTTTAACGTGCGGTGTAAGGCCTCTCATGTCACCATGCTACATTAGCCAATTTACTAGGATGTTGCCCGGACTTCAGGAACTGAGTTACAGGGAAAGATTAAACAGGTTCAGGCTTTATTCCCCAGAGCGTAGAAGAATGAGGGGAGATTTGATTTTATGAGGTGGACAGACAGAGTAAATGTAGGTTGGCTTTTTCCACTGAGGTACAAACCAGAGGACATGGGTTAAGGATGAAAGGGGAAAAGTTTAGGGGTAACTTGTTCACACAGAGAGTGGTGGGGGTGTGGAATGAGGTGCCAGCTGAAGTGGTGAATGTGGGCTTGATTTTGACATTTAAGAAGAATTTGGACAGGTACACAGATAGGAGGGATATGGACTGGGTGCAGGACATTGGGACTAGGGAGATTAATAGTCTGGCACAGATTAGAAGGGCAGAGAGGCCTGTTTCTGTGCTGTAATGTTCTGTCGTGTCTTCATCTCGATTCTGAGGGGTTTGTTCGCCTCCAGACAAAGTGTGTGTGTTTTGTTCCAGATTACTGCTGCCCTGGACCCGGTCGGGAGGATCCAGATGCGCACACGGCGTACCCTGCGGGGTCACCTGGCCAAGATCTATGCCATGCACTGGGGCACCGACTCCAGGTTGGTGTCACGCCACAAACAGCTGTTAGGCCAGCGCGTCTCACTGCGGTGCGAGGATCTCGTGTTTGTCCCGGGACGGGTTTCCAGGAGAGAGTTAAACTCCAGGAACTATGGCACAAACAGCAGGAGACACGAATTAAGATATAATACAATGTTGGAAAGTTGGGGCGGCCCGGTTGGCGTAGTGGTTAGCGCAACGTCTTCACAGCGTCAGTGATCGGGACGGGGGCTTGAATTCTGTGCTTCTGTAAGGAGTTTGTACGTTCTCCCCATATCTGTATGGGTTTTATCCGGGGGCTCCGTGTCCTCCCACAGTTCAAAAACTTACTAGGGTGTAGGATAATTGGGTGTAAATTGGGCAGCACGGACTCAAAGGGCCGAATTGACCTGTTACAGTGCTGTATGTGTAAATTTTTTTTAATGTGTATGATTATCTCTTTGATAGAATAAATGGGGAGAGAAAATACAAATTTCCAAGGCTACCCTCAAGATTGACTTCCAGGTTGAGTCAGTGGTAAAGAAGGAGAATGCAATGTTGGAGTTCATTTCTAGAGGGATAGCAGACAAGTGCAGGGATGTGATGTTGAGACTGTAAAGCACTGGTGACACCTCACTTGGAATTCTGTGTACAGCAGTGGTTCTCAATTTTTTTCTTTCCACTCAAAACCCACTTTTAAGTAATCCCTAGGCCATTGGTGCTCTGTGATTAGTACGGGATTGCTTAAGGTGGGATGTGGGCAGGAAGAAAAAGATTGAAATCCACTGTTTTAATCGTCCCTAATTGACTTGTTATGTGCACCATTTCAGAACTCCAAAGGAAATGGGCCAATGACAATTTTTCTCAAGCAAAATATTTCAGTAAAAATTGGGTTCTGAGCAGTGGCTCTCAACCATCCCTTCCCACTCACATCCCACCTTAAGCTAATCACAGAGCACTGATGGCCTAGGTTAAAGTGGGATGGTGAGTGGGAAGAAAAAGGTTGAGAACCCCTGGTGTACGACTTTAGGCACCTTATTTGAGGAAAGACGTGCTGGCATTGGAGAGGGTTCAGGGAAGATTTACTGGAGTTATACCAGGAATGAAAGGGTTAGCACGTGAGGAACATTTGTCGCCTCTTGGACTGTACTCATTGGGGAGTACAGAAGGATGAGGGGAGACCTCATGGAGGCATTTCAAATGTTGAAAGGCCTGACAGAGAAAATGTGGCAAGAATGTTTCCCACGGTAAGGGAATCTAGAACAAGAGGATACAACTTCAGGATAAAAGGGTGTCAATTAAAAACGGAGGCACAGAGAAACGTCTTTAGCCACAGGATCGTGAGTCTGTGGAACTTGTTGCCGCAGGTGGCTGGGGAAGCCAGGTCTTTGGGTGGCTTAAAGCAGAGACTGAAAGGTTACAGGGAGAAGGCCAGGGAGTGAAGCTGAGTGAGAGGATGGATCAGCTCATGATGGAACGGCAGAGCAGACTCGATGGGCTGATAGGCCTACTTCTGCTCTTGTACCTTGTGAAATCTGGGATTGGTGCTGGTAGTAGGGTTGTGTCCCACTATGTTCAGTGCTGCGCATCGAGGCTAACCACATTTTCCTGCTCTAAACCTGAAGATCTCCCTCCAATGGTTATCACTGAGAGCTCCTGTCACCCCCTCGCCCCCACTCTCCCCCATCCACTAAGGATGTCACATTCAGATTACAACAACCCTCTTAGTTTAAAACTGGGAACTGGACTGGCCTAAGGAAAGAAAAATGGGGCAAGGACTGCTGTTCTTAACATCACAGAGCCAGTGACCTGAGTTTGAATCCACTGGTGTCTCCCTATGTTTTCTCCAGGGGCTCCGATTTCCTCCAACCCTCCAAAACATTCATGATTTGTAGGTTAATTTGGGTGTAATTGGGCACCACGGGTTTAAATAGCTGGAATCAGCTTCTACAGTTCAGAGATCACATTTACTGTCAGAGAACATACATAACATCACATACAACCCCGAGATTCTTTTTCCTGTGGGCCAGGCAGAATCACCACTTAGAGCTAATGCAAAAAACTGCAGACAAATAAATACTTTTAAAATTTAAATTTAGTCCTTAAACGAGTCCCTGATTAAGTTTATAGTTGAGGAGTCTGATGGAGGAGGGGGAGCAGCTGTTCCTGAACCTGGAGGGTGCGAGTCTTGTGGCCCCAAGACCTCTTTCCTGACGGCAGCAGCGAGAACAGAGCATGTGCTGGGTGGGGTGGGTCCTTGATGACTGCTGCTGCTCTCCCGACGGCAGCATTCCCCGTAGATGTTCTTGATGGTGGGGAGGATTTTTGCATGTGATGCCCTGGACTGTGTCCACTGCCTTATGCAGGGCTTTACACTCAGGGGGCAGTGGTGTCCCCACACCAAACCGTGATGCAGCCGGTCAGTGCACTTTCCACTGCCCCTCTGTAGAAATTCACCAGGGTTTCCCGGGCTACCACGCTGTTAAAAATAATTCCCTCTGCAGTTGACTGATTCCGTTTAACTTCACTGCTTTTCTGATTCATTATATGTTTTTTGTTCATCCCCACAGGCTGTTAGTTAGTGCCTCTCAGGATGGAAAATTAATTATCTGGGACAGCTATACCACTAACAAGGTAGGTCCTATATATTCGGCTCTTTTGCTGGTGCTTCATTATTTGAATAACATCTGTGCCCTTTTTATACACAAAAATAAATCCAATCCTGAGAAAGAGTCAGATTTATTGTCATGAACATGTCACAAAATTCATTGTCTTGAGGTGCACATATTCCTACCAATTGAATTTAAATCATTTAGTGCCAAAGAAGAGAAAGTGAGGCAGGGACTGTGGGTCATTGGTCATTCAGGAATCTGATGGCGGAGGGGAAGAAGCTGTCCTTATGCTGCTGGGTGCTCGTCTTCAGGCTCCTGGACCTCCTTCCCGATGGTAGCAGAGCGAAGAGGGCAAGGCCTAGGGAGTGGGGGGGGTGGGGTGTCCTTGAGGATAGAGGCTGCTTTTTTAAGACACTGCCTCTTGAAGACATCCTCGATGGAGTAGAGACTGGTGCCTGTGATGATGCTGATCAGGTTCACAACCCTCTGTAGTCCCTTCCTGTCCTGTGCGTTGGCACCTCCGTACCAGACAGTGAGAGAGCCAATCAGAAAGGTCTCCATGGTACACCTTTAGAAGTTTGCAAGAGTCTCCTCAAATCCAAATCTCAGACTCCTCACAAAGTACATAACATAACATAACAATTACAGCACGGAAACAGGCCATTAGGCCCTTCTAGTCCGCACCGAACCAAACACCCCTTTCTAGTCCCACCTCCCTGCACAATGCCCATAACCCTCCATCTTCTTCTCATCCATATACCTATAACATATAACATATATCCATATACCTATAACATATAACAGCTAGTGGTGAATCTTCTTCCTGATTACATCGGCATGATGGCCCCAGGATAGATCAAGAAACTTCACCCTTTCCGCTGCTGATCCCCAGATAGGTCTGCTGTGTGTTCTGGTTTCCCCTTGCAGTGGACAGGCCCCCCCCCCCCCCCCCCCCCCCAACCGTATGCCGCATCTCATGAATTGGGATAAAGGGTCACTTGTTGAAACCAAACTAGTTCCATGCTACAATGGGACCTTTAGTTAAAAAAGCATTGTGATGCATTGCATTCACACCACTGCAACCCTCCCCACCCCCCCCAACCCGCTGCCTCTACCACCCGCAACACAAAGGGATCTTTATCTGTTTGTTTTTCTGCTAAATGCATCTTAACATAAAAAACCTTTTACAATGTCCTTCCGTGGCAAATGATGATCTTTATCCGCTCTTGGCCTTCTCTCTGGCTTCCACCAGGTTCGGGACAAAGGTGAAGGGTGAACTGATGTAACCCAAGGCATCAGATTTCTCATCACCGTGGGCAGCCATGGGCACACTTTGTAGACAGCAAAGAAAATGCCTATCTCAAGTTCAGATTTGTTGTCAGAGTTGATATGTGACATCACATACAACCCTGAGATTCTCCTGCAAACCAGGCAGAATTTCTACAGTTTTTAAGTGGTTAGCGTAACACTTTTACAGCACCAATGACCGGGGATCGAATCCCGTGCTGCCTGTAAGGAGTTTTATGTCCTCCCCATGTCTGCGTGGGTTTTCACTAGGGGGCTCAGATTTCCACCCACCGTTCAATCCGTACTGAGGGTTGTAGGTCAGTTGAGTGGCAAGGGCTGATGAGCTGTAAGTGCCTGTTGCCGTGCTGTATGTCTAACTTAAAAATTTACATTTAAAATCTTAATTTAAAATTTTTCTGGAAGAAAAATGGAAAATTCTGGAAATATCCAGCCTCTCGGGCAGCATCCGCGGAGAGAGAAATGGTTCAGGGCTAAGAAGTTGGGATCAAACCAGGGCTGCTGATGCTATGAGGCAGAGGCATGCAAGGTCAAGGTGGAACTCTGGTCCTCTAAAACTCTCCCTGCTCTGCCGCCAGGGTGCCTGGTGTGAATTGGGACTCCCTCCACACCCTTGGTCCCTCCCTCCCCCCCCACATCACCCGGGACTGCGAAACTGTTCCAACCTGCTGATATCTCGTCTCCAGGTTCACGCCATTCCCCTCCGATCGTCCTGGGTCATGACTTGCGCGTACGCTCCATCGGGTAATTACGTGGCCTGCGGTGGTTTGGACAACATCTGCTCCATCTACAGCCTAAAGACCCGTGAGGGGAACGTGCGGGTGAGCAGGGAGCTCCCAGGTCACACAGGTGGGTGCTGCAACTCAGTGGGTGCCAGATGCCCAAGCATGGGAGAGCCCATCACCTTTACAAACTTTCAGGTCGATAGAGTAGTTAAGAAGCCTTATGGTACGCTGGCCTTCATTAGTCAGGGGACTGAGCTCAAGAGGTGATGCTGAAGCTCTGGTGAGACCACACTTGGAGAATTATGTTCAGTTCTGGTCACCTCATTACAGGAAGGATCTGGAAGCTGTGGAGAGTGGGCAGAAGAGATTTAACAGGATGTTGCCTGGATTGGAAAAAGTCTCATGAGGCAAGAGCCGCTTTCAGGTGCTCAGACGCAGACAATGCGCTGGCAGACGCAGCTGGGGAGTGCAGCTGGGACATTTAGATGGCCGCGGAGCAAACACTGGCTCCTGTGGACTATGGCCGTAGTCACAGCTTGTTTATGGAGCATCTTTAGCAGCACTACATCAAAATAATGGAAAAGAAATAAACTTTAATTGTCGTCCACAAAACAATTGTTGGTTTGTTTTCAGGAAGACAATATCTCTGTGTATTGCTCCCTATTGATGTATCCTTTCCTCTTGGATCAATGATAATTTATTACAGAAATTCTGCGGGTTTCAATTTATCAGGTTTAAGGACGCAAAGGTTGAGAGATGCTCGTGTAGAACTCTCTCCAGAATGCAAAAATCAATATGCAAGATTAACAGCAACTCACAAGCCTTCCTCATTTTCTATAAACTGATGCCAAATTATGGCCAGCGCAGGACTACAGGGCTGGAGCGGCCGGCGCGGGACGTCAGGGGCCCGTAGTCCCACGCCGGGGGCTGTCAGGCAGTGGAGAGGGTAGGCATCGGCAGCAGGGAGGGTAGCTGTCAGCGGGTCACCAGCTGACTGACAACAGCTCGCCCACTGCTAGGCCCCTGAAAGCTCCTAGCTTTGCCTCCTGCTTTCAGGTGCCTAGGGGGAGCGCTCCGAGCCGGAGAATATACCTCCCCGAGGAGGGTTAGGTAAGTGCTCCTCAGGGCCGGGTTCTCCACTTTCAGGTGGCCTCCCGACAGCCGCATTAAGCTATTTTAGGCGGCTTTATATCAGCATATTCTGGCCACCTGAAAGCACCAAAGGTTAGCAGAGCTGGGACTTTTCTCTTTGGACCAAAGAAGGATGAGATGAGACTTATTAGAGGCCGTCAAGATTATAAGAGGCAGAGATAAGGTGAACTTTTTTTCCCAGGGTGACAGTAGCAAACACCAGAGGACATCTGTACAAGGGGAGGAACGTTTAGGGGAGACGTAAGACATCAATTATTTTTGACACGGAGAGTAATGGGTGCCTGGAATGCAATGCCAGCAGAGGCCAGTACAATCGGGACATTTAAAAGATTTTTAGACAGGCACGTGGATGCAGGAAAAATAGAGAGTTATGGGTGTGTGGTAGGGAAGGGTGAGATTGTAGTTGAGTTGGTTTATAGGGGTAGGCACAACATTGTGGGCCGAAGGGCCTGTTCTGTGCTGAAACAGTCAATGTCTTTCTAGTGTCGTGTAGTTTTTCCCTGAAAATCCACGATCTCAATATTTGGACGTCCTGGAAATTCGGCATCAGATTCCAATTCTCAGATCGGAGCACGAGAAATCCTGTCCCCAATTGTCCTTTCCCCACAACCCTGTGCATCAAAATCTTGTGTCTTAACGATATTTCAGCTTTCCACTGCATATTGAGGAAGAGAATTGGATAGATTCCACTGTTCTGTGGGTAGAAGTAATTCCTCCCTATACGTCTCAAATCTACTTCCCTGCATCTTCCTCATTCTAATCTCAGTTGCCAGTGTGCAAACAATCTCTCCCCCTATTTATTCCACAGAACATCACAGCACAGGAAACTGGCCTTTCAGGCCTTCCAGCCTGTGCCAAACGATTATCCTGCCCAGTCCCACTGACAGACATCCGCCCTTTGCCCTCCACACCCCTCCCATCCATGTACCTGTCCAAATTCTTCTTAAATGTTAAAATCAAGCCCACATTCACCATTTCAGCTAGCAGCTCGTACCACACCCCCACCTCTCTCTGTGTGAAGAGGTTCCCCTAAATTTCTCTTTCACCCTTAACCCACGTCCTCTGGTTTGTATTTCACCCAACCTCAGTGGTAAAAGCTGACCTATATTTACTCTGTGTCTTCTTCTTCTTTGGCTTGGCTTCGCGGACGAAGATTTATGGAGGGGGTAAAAAGTCCACGTCAGCTGCAGGCTCGTTTGTGGCTGACAAGTCGGATGCGGGACAGACCCACTCTGTGTCTAGCCCCCTTATAATTGTACATCCTTGCATAATTTTATGTTCCTATAAGATTCCCCCCTTCCCCCATCTTCTAAACTTCAACGAGTACAATCCCAGGCTAATTAACCTCCTCATAAGGTAACTCCCTCATTTCCAGAAACTTTGAATGGCTTGTGTACACGTCAAGAGTCTTCCATTCCTCTGCGTACGAGGAAATGTGTGTGTGGGGTGTTTCCAGATTCCGATTGGGAGTGCGATCAGGAGTGGACTGAGGCTGCCACCTGGTGTTCTCCAGCAGATTGGCAGCTATTGGCCTGTATTCGTTGGAATTGAGAAGAATGAGGGGGAATCTCATTGAAATATTTTGAATGGTGAAAGGCGTGGACAGAGTACTTGTAGAAAGGTTGTTTTCTATGGTGGGAGAGTCCAGGACAGGGGTGGACAACCTTTTTTTTTAAAACTCACTTTCTGCCTTAAGTAATCCTATGCTATGTAATTAGTAAGGGATTGCTTAAGGTGGGATGTGAATGGGAAGGGAAGGTTGAGAACCACTGTTCTAGACCCAATTGTTACTGAAATATTTCGCTTGAGAAAAATTGTCATGGGCCATTTCCTTTGGAGCTCTGAAACCGTGCACATAACGAATCAATGAGGGACAATTAAAACAGTGGTTTTCAAACCTTTTCTTCCCACTCACATCCCACCTTAAGCAAACCCTTTAAGAGCACCTATGGCATAGGGATGACTTAAGGTGGAATGTGAGTTTTTTTAAAAAAAAGGTTGCCCACCCCTGGTCTAAGACAAGTGGATAAAAGGCCATCAACTTAGAACAGAGTTTGGAAGGAGTCACGTAATGGAATAGTGGCCGGTCAGGGAACTCCAGCCCTCTCCGGAAAAGTAAAAAAAAGACAGTGAAAAAACAAAGGCACAAACACAAAAACCAAAATAAAGTGAAAATAAAGGTGTGGAGAAAATGGCAGCGAAAAAAGAAAAGCCAAAAGCAACAGGAAGAAGAGAAGAAGAAAAGACGTTGGAAGAAGAAGGTGAAGGCCTTACCTGTACGAGGAGGCCCGCCGTGGACAGAGAAGCCCGCTCCCTAAGGTCAGTTGAAGCCCCAAATTCGGGACTACAAAAATGGCTCACAGAGCCAAACAAAAGTGCGCAACCGCACATGTGCAACTCCTCGCGCATGCGCGATGGGCAAGACAAAAATAACACTGACAGGAGGGGGGACCAGCTGAGGAGTCGATCTCCACAGCTGAAATTGACAACCACAACAAAGCAGCAAGAGGAAAACATAGAAAATAACGAGAACAAGAAAGAAGAGAGTAAAAAGAAATCAAAGAAACAACAGGTGACCAACCCAGAGGAAGAAGACCAGCATCAAGACACTTCTAGTAAAAATAAGAAGACCAAAAATACCCAACAAAATAAAACAAATAAACCAACAAGAAAACCAGAAGAGACAGAGGTAAAGGACACGGATCCTGGAGTAAAAAGTACAGAAGAAAAAATGAATAGATTAGAGATGGTCATGACAGATATAGGAAAAAGAGTGGATAAGGTGGAAGAACGAGAAACAGCCATAGAAATGGAAGTAGATGACTTAAAAGAGAAATTAGAAGAATCTAATAAAAAGGTTAAAGAGGCACAAGAGCTGTTAGCTCAGAAGATAGATATAATGGAAAATTATAATAGAAGAAACAATAAAAAAATAGTGGGCCTTAAGGAAGATGAAGAAGGCAAAAATAAGAAAGAATTTATAGCAAAATGGATCCCCAGGGTCCTAGGAAGACCAGAATTACAGGAAGGAATGGAAATAGAAAGGAATGGAACATTAGCCCCAAAACCACAGCCACAGCCACAACAAAGTTTAGAAGATGGGGGAAGGGGGGAGTCTTATAGGAACATAAAGGGAAAGAAAGGGAAGAAAAGAAGTATTGGGGGAATTAAGAGAGTGACCTTTGTTATATATGAAGATTAAAATCTTTTCTGGGGGGGCTAGTTGGGGAAGAGTTACGGTCACTGCGAAATCAGTTGACGCTTGCGAGTGAATTCGAAAATACAAATGGAGAGGGGAGATGTGGTTGCCCGACAAGGGACAAAGGGCAACTCAGGAAGGGGAGGGGATAGTGGGGTTAAAAGAATTTTAGATAGGAGAATAATGGAAATATTTTATGTTTTAAATGGCTATGTTGAACTATATGACTTTAAATATTAATGGAATACATAACCAAATCAAAAGGAAGAAACTGCTAAATTTACTGAAAAAAGAAAAAATTGATATAGCATTCGTACAAGAAACACACTTAACTGAAGTGGAACACAAGAAATTAAAGAGATTGGATAGGACATGAAACAGCAGCGTCATATAACTCAAAAGCTAGAGGAGTAGCTATATTAATCAGTAAAAATGTACCAATCAAAATAGAAGAGGAAATAATAGATCCAGCAGGGAGATATGTAATGATAAAATGTCAGATATATTTGGAGTTTTGGAATTTACTCAATGTATATTCACCTAACGAAGAAGATCAAAAATTTATGCAAGATATCTTTTTGAAGATAGCAGACACGCAAGGGAACATAGTAATAGGAGGGGATTTCAACCTTAATTTGGATTCAAACATGGATAAAACTGGGAAAAAAATGAACAGAAAGAACAAAGTAACCAAATTTATAATTAAATCGATGGAAGAAATGCAACTTTTGGATATATGGAGGAAACAACACCCAAAGGAAAAGGAATATTCATATTATTCGGGTAGACATGAAACATACTCAAGAATAGACCTATTCCTGTTATCAGCTCGCATGCAAGAGAGAGTTAGGAAAACGGAATATAAAGCTAGACTATTATCGGTCCACTCACCCCTGTTATTGACAATAGAGTTAGAGGACATCCCACCAAGAATGTATAGATGGAGATTAAACTCCATGCTACTTAAAAGGCAGGATTTTAGAGAATTCATTGAACGACAAATTAAAATGTACTTTGAAATAAATACGGAATCAGTGAAAGATAAGTTTATACTATGGGATGCAATGAAAGCGTTCATCAGAGGGCAAATAATAAGTTATATAACTAAGATGAAGAAGGACTACAATCAGGAAACAGACCAGTTGGAAAGGGAAATAGCAAATATAGAAAAAGAATTAGCAATGAAGGAAGACACAACTAAAAGAAGAGAATTGGCAGATAAAAAAATAAAATATGAAACACTACAAACATATAAGGTGGAGAAGAACATAATGAAGACAAAACAGAAATATTATGAGCTAGGAGAAAAAACGCACAAAATTCTAGCGTGGCAGCTTAAGACAGAACAAACTAAGAAAATGGTATTGGCATTAAGGAAAAAAGACAAGCAAATTGCATATAATCCAACGGAGATTAATGAAAACTTCAGAGAATTCTACGAACAATTATATCAAACTGAAAACGAAGGGAAAGAAAACAAAATAGATGAATTTTTAACTAAAATTGAACTACCGAAATTACAAACAGAGGAACAAAATAAATTCACAAAACCATTTGAAATAGAAGAAATACAGGAGATAATAAAAAAACTACCGAATAATAAAACACCAGGAGAGGATGGATTCCCAATAGAATTCTATAAAATATTTAAAGATTTATTAATTCCTCCCCTTCTGGAAGTAATCAACCAGATTGATAAAACACAAAGCTTACCAGATTCATGCAAAACAGCAATAATTACAGTAATACCAAAGACAGGGCAAGATCCACTCACACCAGCGTCATATAGACCAATATCTTTACTTAACACAGATTATAAGATAATAGCTAAACTATTAGCAAACAGATTAGCCGACTATGTACCAAAAATAGTAAATCTAGACCAAACTGGATTTATTAAAAAAAAACGAACAACAGACAATATCTGTAAATTTATTAACTTAATTCACGCAGTAGAAGGAAATAAAGCTCCAACAGTAGTGGTTGCTTTAGACGCAGAGAAGGCCTTTGACAGAGTAGAATGGAATTATTTATTCGAAGTACTACAAAAATTCAGCTTACCAGAGAAATATATTAATTGGATTAAAGCATTATATAAGGGGCCATTGGCGAAAGTGACAGTAAATTGATATATATCAAAACAATTTAACTTAAGCAGATCAACAAGGCAGGGATGCCCACTCTCTCCCTTATTGTTCGCGTTAGCCATAGAACCACTAGCAGAACTGACAAGAACAGAAAATAAAATAAAAGGGATAAAAATAAAAGACAAGGAATATAAAATCAGTCTATTTGCAGATGATGTTATAGTATACTGAGCAGAACCAGAAATATCAATAAAAGAATTACATAGGAAATTGAAGGAATATGGAGAAGTGTCGGGGTACAAGATTAACGCAAATAAAAGTGAAGCAATGCCAATGAATAATGCGGATTTCTCAAAATTTAAGAAAGAATCACCATTCGATGGCAAACGCAAGCAATGCAATACCTAGGTATACAAATAAATAAAAACCTCAGCCATCTATATAAACTCAATTATTATCCACTAATGAAAATATTACAAGATGACTTAGAGCAGGCGTGTCAAACTCAAATTCACGGAGGGCCAAAATTAAAAACTTGGACTAAGTTGAGGGCCGAACTAAATATTTATTGAAAATTTTCAACAACATCTGCATGTTTTCTCTTCTTTCAACATATGTAATGTTAAACTTTTTCTTATTAAAATAAATGTTTAATAATAGTTTTGGATAAACTCTTTCCAGAAGCATTAACAAATGAGAAATAAAATATTCAATAAATAATATTTCTCTATAGAGGATTTGTCAAATGTTGCTAGTGTGCTGTCGAATAGTAAAATCTGAGGGCTATTGAGAATGTGGGAGAATAACATGATTCCTGAAACAATCAAATGGGTGACTGATTGTGGGCTTGAACTCTAGCAGGGTTATTTGCCATGCCTTTTTTCCATTGGTACAGATATCCTTTGATTTACACACTTTTCAAGTTTTATGCCTAATGAGCTTGTATCCAGGTGCAGGACCATTTTTAACCAGGAATATATTTATCACTGTGACATGAAACTATTGGAAGATTGTTTTATCCTGAGATTAAAGTTCATAATACTTACTCAGGCCTGTGTGCGGGAGGGCGGGGTTTGCGGGCGATCGGGTTGGACAACGACAGTGCGGGGGCATCGGCTCTCGCTGCAGGGCGGCATATCGGCGGATCAGCGGCCCCGTCACCGTGAGTCACGGATCGGCCTGCGGCAGGGAGGGGGAATGGGCAACGGTCCTGGCGCGGTCAGGCCCGAGGCCTCCGGTTCCGGGCGCTGGGAAGCGGCCTTGGCTTCCCCTGACACTGGCCAGGCCCCAAAACCAGAGTCCACGGTGAGACCCTGCAACGTAAACAGAGGAGGTGGGGGCGACTAGCAGGCTGATGCCAATGCATTCTGGGATTTGTTGTATTACTGTGCATGCGCTATACTGGCGCGGTGGCCAGCGGGCCACCTCTAATAAATTTTTGAAATGATCTTGCGGGCCAAATATAATTATATTTGGCCCGCGGGCCAGAGTTTGACATGTGTGACTTAGAGCATTGGAAAGACTTACCACTAACACTGATAGGAAGGATAAACTGTATTAAAATGAACATTTTCCCAAGGATACAATACCTATTTCAGACATTATCAATACGCTTATCAGAGAAATTCTTCAAGGAGTTAAAGAAAATAATAATGACATTTTTATGGAAAGGGGGGAAACCGAGGATAGCACTAGATAAATTAACAGAATGGTATAAACAAGGAGGCTTACAACTGCCAAACTTTAAAAATTATTATAGAGCCGCACAATTAAGATACCTATCAGATTTTTATCAAACAAGGGAAAAGCCAGATTGGACTAGATTAGAACTAGATAAAATAGGGGAGAAGATACCTGAACGTATATTATATAAATGGGATGAAAAATTGGTACAACGTAGGAATTCTCCAGTATTGCATCATCTGCTCAACATTTGGAAGAAGATTCATGTAGAAAGGAATAAAACAAATTACCAACTACCAAAACTAATACTGACGCAAAATCAGCTAATCCCTTTTACAATAGATAACCTTTCCTTTAGAGAATGGGAGAAAAAAGGGATCAAAAGAATAGAAAATTGGTTTTCGGGAAATAAATTATTATCCTTTGAACAAATGAATGATAAATATAATATAACTCATGATACCGTGTTGGCATACTACCGACTGAAATCCTACTTGAAGGACAAATTGGGAGGTAGTCTGAGGTTACCAGAGGGAAGTAATTTTGAATATGTGATTACAGACACAATGATAATCAAAAAATTTGTAACAAACATGTATATTAAACTACAAGAAAAGGAGAATGAGGAAACAAATGGTAAAACTAAACAAAAATGGGAACAAGAATGAAACATGGGAGAAGTTATGCTCCGGAACTATGAGAAATACAATAAACACGAGGTTATGAATGATACAATATAACTGGATACACAGGCTTTACATTACACCTCAAAAGTTAAATAAATGGGACCCAACAGTATCTGACAGATGTTTTTGCTGTAAAAAGGAAATAGGAACAACAATTCATGCAATTTAGACATGTGAGAAAGTGAAAAAATTTTGGGAAGATCTAAACCCAGATATTAAATAAAATCACAAAAACAAATATACCAAAAAGCCCAGAGATCTTCCTTCTAAGTAACATAAAAAACAAAGAATTTGGACTCGATTTGGATGGAGCACAAAAAGGATATGTTATGATCGCCCTAGCTGTAGCAAAAAAATTTATTATGTCAACCTGGAAATTAGAAGATAACTTGAGAATACAACAATGGTATATAGAAATGAATAAATGTATTCCATTAGAAAAAATAACCTATAATTTAAGAAATAACATTACAATATTTGAACAAATATGGGAGCCATACATGAAACACAATAGAGAAAACCTACCGTGGACATCTACCACCTTAAATGACAGAAGGAGAAGAGAATGAAAAGAACTGACTCAGTGGAATTTCTTGTTTATTTTTATTAAGTGACAACATCGTTTGACAGGTTTAATGTATCTTATATTCTGAACTTTAAATAAATGGGAGGGGAGCTGAGGGAGGGAGGGAGGGGAGGAGGGAAGGGGGGGAGAAAACGACACTATCTTGATCAATATGGTTTATAGTGTGAAAAATAAAAAATTTTTAAAAAAACTTAGAACAGAGTTTTATGTTTGTGTCTCACCTACCCTCAATGGAGAAGACCTGTTTCCATTTACTCTATCTGTACCCCTCATAATTTTGTACACATCTTTCAAATCTCCCCTCATTCTTCTGCCTCTCCCCTGGAAGGAACTGCCTCCACCCTCCCCGACGGTAACCCCTTGTCGTCCGTTCTTTTTCAGGCTATTTGTCCTGCTGCCGTTTTCTGGACGACAACCAGATCGTCACTAGCTCTGGCGACACAACCTGGTGAGTTTGCCCTTGCTGTGTGTTAGTGTCCTCCCCCGGACAGAGAGCCACGCCGTGTGAATACATCCCAGGATTTTGGTGCCCTGGAATGTGTTTCCCGTCAGCTCATAATTTGTAAATGTCTGTGGTTCAAGATTCAAGGTACAATTTATTGTCATGTAATAAATAATACACGGAATTTGTTTTGGCCTGCCATAAGGTGGACCGATTCGCTATCGGCAGAAATTGCCTTTACAGTCAGAGAAAAAGAAGCAAAAGAGAGATCCCCTTAGAGTCACTGAGTGTCCATGGATTTGCCTCCAGCGTTCCCACAGCCTCCCCAAGCACACAGAGCCCGTCCAAAACATCAGCAACCCGAGTCCCAGATCCGAACCTCCGACATGATGAGGCCTTCAGCACCCTCTCTCTTCCTGGTTCTGATATCTGGTACCCCCTTCAGCCAGTCTCCAGCTAGTTCCCAGCAGACCACAACCACAGTCGCCCACAGCCTGCATAGGTTCCTCGCCTCGAGTCGCCAATGGCCTGCCACCTGTGTGTTTTTCAGCATTAGAGAGCCCCTTGCTGGTCACTGTCCCGTGGGTCATCTCCTCTGCTTCTCCTTCTCAAACGTGGGGTGGTGTGCAACCTCTCGTGGCCACTGCCTGGGCGCCGCCACCTTGGGCCCATCTCTTCCTTCCCTGTCCTTAGTGTGTTCTCTGTTTTAACGTCTCTTGCAGCGCCCTGTGGGACATCGAAACTGGGCAGCAGACCACCACGTTCACGGGTCACAGCGGGGATGTGATGAGCCTTTCTCTCTCCCCGGATTTCAAGACGTTTGTGTCGGGCGCCTGCGACGCTTCGGTCAAGCTCTGGGACGTCCGAGACAGCATGTGCCGGCAGACCTTCACTGGTCACGAGTCGGACATCAATGCTGTCTGCGTAAGTTGGCCGGTTATCGCGTGAGGAGAATGGGCAGAGAAGCTGCAAATGAAATGTAATGTCGAAAATGGACGGTCGTGCACTTGGGTAGAAAAAATAAACAGGCAGACTATTTTCTAAATGGGGAGAAAATTGAAAACTCCCAGATGTAAATGGACCTGGGAGTTCCCGTGCAGGACAGCCTGAAGGTCAACGTGCAGGTTGAGTTGGTGGTGAAGAAGGCGAATGCAATGCTGGTGTTCATTTCAAGAGGAATAGTAGAACAGGGACGTGATGTTGGGGCTTTATAAGGCACTGGTGAGAGCTCACGCAGAGTATCGTGAACAGTTTTTTAGACATTCATTCATACAGCCCCGTAACAGAGCATTTTGCTCCACAAGCCCATCCTGCCCAATTACACACAATCAACCTACGGCTGTACGTCTTTGAATGCTAGGATGAAACCAGAGCACCTGGAGGAAACCCATGTAGACACAGGGAGAACATTCAAACTCCTGACAGAGAGCGCGGGATTTGAACACGGGTCACTGGTGCTGCAACAGTATTGCACTAACCACGCCACTCCTTCCGAGAATCCCCCTCAGAACGTGTGGAATTATCTATCAGATCCGTGGGGGTCAGGATGCCTCATATATCTGGAAAATGGGGGGTGGATATTCCTAGACTCAGGGAAACCTCAAGAATCTGGGGAGACGGTTCAGAAGACCACCCATGGTCACATTGACTGATGGAGCAGCCTAGACAAGCCACACAGCCTCCTCTCGCTCCCCCATTTCAACTCAAGGTTACAAAACCAAGGCCCAGGCGGGTTAGGGTGAAGATGGTTGAGTTGCGGGGCTGAATGGACTCCAGTTCCAATGGAAACAGGGCAGTGGACAAAGGCAGTGAGAGAGATCAGGGAGAACAGCTGGTCCACCTATTGCCCAGGCCAATGAGGAAGTCCAAATTATAAAACAAAATGCCAGTTCAACTGGCATCTGTAGAGAGAGAATCCAGGTCAGTAACATCCCTGCAAAGGTAGTGAACACAGCCCAGGACATCACAGGCCATACCCTCCCCACCATCGAGAACATCTGTGGGGAACACTGCCGACGGAGAGCAGCAGCGATCATCAAGGATCCAAATCACCCAGCACCCGCTCTGTTCTTGCTTCTGCCCTCAGGAAAGAGGTATCAGGGCCATAAGACTCGCACCACCAGGTTCAGGAACATCTGCTACCCCTCCACCATCAGACTCCTCAACGACAAACTCATTTAGGGACTCATTTAAGGACTCTTTATTGATTTTTTTTTCTCTCTCTCTCTCTCTGTATTGCACAGTCAGTTCATTTACATTTCTTTATTTGTTGAATATAGATTTTTGCACTGCCAATAAGTGGTAATTCTGCCTGGCCCACGGGAAAAAGAATCTCGAGGTTGTGTGTTAAATCGTGTGTGTACTCTGACAGTAAATCTGAAACTTCTTTATCCCTCTCCAGTTCTTTCCCAATGGGAATGCCTTTGCCACTGGCTCGGATGACGCCACTTGCCGACTGTTTGACCTTCGAGCGGACCAGGAGCTGATGATGTACTCGCACGACAACATCATCTGTGGCATCACTTCGGTGGCCTTCTCCAAGAGCGGCCGGCTGCTGCTGGCCGGCTACGATGACTTCAACTGCAACATCTGGGACTCCATGAAGGGCGATCGCGCTGGTGAGTCTTCAGTGACCCGCCGTCTCCCCTCTGCCCGGCGCCAGGTCCTTGCTCTTGTTCAAGAGGAGTGGGGAAATGAAATGAGGAAAAAATAAATTTCTACAGTTGCTAGAAATCTGAAATAAAAATAGAAAATTAAAAAATGTAAGGCAGCATGGTTGGCGTAGTGGTTAGCACAACATCGTTACAGCACCAGCAATTGGGTCCGGGGTTCAAATCCGGCGCTGTCTGTAAGGAGTTTGTACATTCTCCCCCATGTCTGCATGGGTTTTCCCCGAGTTTCCTCCCATCGTTCAAAACATATCGGGGGTTGTAGGTCAATTGGGTGGCACGGACTTGTGGGCTGAAAGGGCCTGTTACCGCGCTGTACGTCTATATTTAAAACATGCAAGACTGTGGTTCGTTGTCTCTTCAGGAATCTGATGACAGAGGGGAAGAAGCTGTCCTTGTGCCATTGGGTGCTCGTCTTTGGGCTCCTGCATCTCCTTCCCTATGGTAGCAGAGTGAAGACAGGCTCATGGTTACAAGAAAAATAGAGGCTTTTGGTGTGAGGGAGGGAAGGGTTAAATTGTTGTGGAGTAGGTTTACATGGGTCGGAGTGCAGACGCTGTGATTGCAGTAAACACACAGAAATGCTGGAGGAACTCAGCCGGTCTCGTGGTGTCCCCCACTGAAGGGTTCCTGATCGTGTTGGGAGTCCTGATCTAGAGCTCGGGTAGCCGATAGTTTGCACTGGCTGCAGGAATCGCTGGGGAGGGGGGGTCGAATCCACGGACACTAAGTGACTCCAGGGGGACTCTCTTTTGCTTCTCTTTCTCTGACCATAAGAGGCACTTCAGGAAATTCCTGACGATGGCGAATTTGCCTTATGGCAGGAAAAAGCAATTCCGTGTAATGTGACACTGTTTTATTACAATGACAGGAAATTGAATCCTGAATCTTAAAGCAGGAATGAGAGCCTATATAAAGGAGAAATAACGTATGTAGAGGGTGGTTTCACTTCCCAGAATCGGGAAGACAGCGAGCACACTTGAAGGCTGAGAGGTGGTGCTGGTCATGATGGCGGTGTGTTAGACTGAGTCGTTGGAAGTTGGGGTACAGGTGGGAGGTACAGGAGAGTGGGGTATAGGAGAGAGAGAGAGAGAGAGAGAGAGAGAGGAAGAGGGTCATCTGTTGTTCAAAGCTATGGCGGCTTGATGCTGAGTGTAATTCTCCGGGAAGGGAGTCGCGGCGCCACTCTCACTGCTCATAAAAGCAAAAAATCCTCTTTGGATTTCATTCCGTCAGCAAAAACAGGTACTAATTTGTAGGTCTTTCGTAAAAGTGAAGTGGTGTAGAGCAAACTTTCGAGAAGCGGGGGGGGTGGGTATACTTGTATTAACAATGTTTCAGGCCTGATTACTTCCTCAAGGTACGGGAGCAGCAGGGAGTGCAGATGGTGGGGGGGGCGTGATAGGGGCTCTTGCAGAACTCCCTTTCCCCAAATAAATTTTGCAGAAAGCAGCTGAATGGGATTGTAACCAAAATGCAGAAAGTCTTCCTGCTTTGAAGAAGGGCTCAGGCCCGAAACATCGGTTTGTATATTTTTACCTCCTGCGAGCCCAGCTGAGTTCCTCCAGCATCCCTGTTGTTATGTGGGTCAGTACAACATCATGGGCTGAAAGTGTCCTTTTAATATCCTTAATATCTTAAAATCCCTTTGTGAACTATGGACTGACCTGGAGGTGATGCCCAGGCTACAGATGATTTAGTTTCAACATCTCTCACCCCACCCCCCTCAAATAATGGCGATGGTGGTGCGGACCCATGCAGAGCAAAGACTCTGACTGCTATTGGTTCTGTACAGGCTTTAAATGGCCTGTTAGAGGAGCCAACGGTGTTTTAATTTAAAATTCTACAACCGTGGGGTCTAAGCCCTGTGTTTGGCAGCAAGGGGTTGCACACTCCGGGAAAGCAGAGGACCAGTGCAGGACACCAGAAAATGGGAAGAACATGCCCCCCTCCTCCCTGTTTGAGAGGAGACGACCCGCAGGATGGTGACCATGGCGGCGGGCCAGCAAAGGGCTCTGAGGAGGAGGACACACACGGGAGCTGGGCTGCTGGTGGCTTGAAGCGAGGAACCGGCGCAAGCTGCGGGCTGCTGGCAACTGCGGCCGAGGGGCTGCTGGAGACTGGGCTGAAGGGGCACTTGGTGTCGGAACTGGGATGCGAGAGGGTGCCGAGGGCACTGATCGTACGGGAGGTTCGGACCTGGAGCTTGGGTTTGGCCGATGGTTTGGACTGGCCCTTGTGTGGATGGAGGTGAATCCATGGACACTCGGTGATTCGGGGATAGAGTGGGGGGAACTTTCTTTTGCTTCTCTCCCTCTGACTTTAAGGATCTTCAGGCAACTGTTGCTGATAGCAACTATTTATCTGCCTTACGGTAAATTTTGTGTAATATGTCCTGTTTATTTACATGACAATAAATATATTCTCTAATTTTTCTCCCTCCTCTGCCTGTTACAGGAGTTCTAGCTGGTCATGACAACAGGGTCAGTTGTCTCGGTGTGACCGATGACGGAATGGCCGTAGCGACAGGATCTTGGGACAGCTTCTTAAAAATCTGGAACTAACGGTGACGTGAAATGGCACACCAGTGTAAAATCACACACACACACTCACTCACTTGCACACATACACGCTCACAAACACACGCAGCGCGCATCTTTATTACATTTGAAACCTATCCCACCCCACCCCTCCCGAGAAGAAATCACACGTTGTGGAAAGGAGAGGGGTGGGAGGAGGAGGAAAGAAACGTATCTGAAACAAATCAGACCCCAGAGGGAATTTTTTTAAAATCACCCCTGCCCTGATTTCCCCCTACATGTGCTTGTCGAAGGTGACGTTTTGCTTGTCTGTTTAAATATTTGGGGCAAAATAATCTTTTTTTTAATTCCATGAGATTTGTTGTACAGAAAAACCAACGGAAAGGTTGGACTTGAATTTTTTTAATGGAAAACAAACTTGACCCTGGAGGTGTCAGTTTAATTCTTACTGTTGGATTTAGATCATTTGTTTCTTTGCCTGTTAGTTTGTGTGCACGTGTGTGTGTGTGTGTGTGTGTGTGATGACTGCCTGCGCGGGTGGGTGTGTGTGAGGTGCGTGTGCCTGCAGAACTTTCATCCCCTTTCAGAGAACACAGTCACAGGTTTCTTTAACCCTCCACCTTCTGTCGCTGTTATCCTTGGTTGGCGACTCGTGACACTGAGCTAAACGCGGAGGCTGCCGGGGGAAGGGTCACTCCCTCTGTCAACAGTTACTATTGATGTCTGGGCTCCTGCCCGCCCACACTGTGGCCTTCAGCCGAATCTAAGCAGTTGGCATGGCGGTTAGCGCCACGCCTTTACAGCACCAGCGATCTGGGCCAGCGTTCCAATCCCGCGCTGTCTGTAAGGAGTTTGTATGTTCTCCCTGTGTCTGCGTAGGCTTTCTTCAGGGACTCAACTTTCCTCCCACTGTTCAAAACGTACAGGGGTTGAAGGTTAATTGGGTGGCACGGGCTCGCTTTTCATCCTTAACCCGTCTCTTCTAGATCTTGACATAGGAGCATAAATAGGCCATTTAGCCCATCAAGTCTACCTCGCCATTCAATCATGAGCTGATCATTTATCCCACTCAGTCCCACTGCCCGACCTTCTCCCCATAACCTTTGATACCCTGGCTAATCAAGAACCTATCAATCTTTGCCTTAAATATACCCAATGATCCAGCCTCCACCACCGCCCATGGCAACAAATTCCACAGATTTACCACCCTCTGGCTGAAGAAATCCCTCCGCATCTCTGTTCTAAGCGATGCCCTTCAACCCAACCTCAGTGGAAAAAGCTTCTTGCATCTAGACATACAGCACAGTAACAGGCCCTTCTGTCCCACAAGCCCGTGCCACCCAATTGACCTACAACCCTGTCTGTTTTGAAGGGTGGGAGGAAACTGAAGCCCCCAGAAGAAATCCATGCAAACAAGGGGAGAAATACTTAGACAGTGGTGGATTTGAACCTGGGTCACTGGCATTGTAGCAGCATTGTGCTAACCACGAGGTTAAATCCAAGGGGTGGAGGACGGAAACCCCCTGCACTTGCGTGTGCAACCTTCCCTGCAACAGATGCCCAATCCTGACTTGGGTGAGAGGTGAAGCTCACCATGACACTTAGAAACTGATAGTGAGTCATTTCCCAGTTGGGTGGGGATGTCATGTGCCAGGAATTCCTGGAAGGCAGGTCTATGGTTCAGACTTGCACGTCCAGAGGCTTGGGTTCAATCTCGAGCTCCAGCAGAGAGAGAGAATGAGAGAGTGTGTGTGTGTGTGTGTGTGTGTGTATTTCACTGTTCTGGCTTCCGCATCCCAAACAGGTAGCTGAGTTCATCAGCCATTGTAACTCAACCCTTAGTCTGTGAGTGAGGGGTAGAATTCAAGGGGAGGGGGAAGTCAAGATTATTTTATTTTATTGTATTATTACAGAAAATTTCCTTTATTCTTCCGAAAGGCAGGCAAAGATTCACCATCAGCAGAAATTGCCCAGCACCCTTACAGTCAAAGAAAGAGAAACCCTCCCCCACCACCAGAGTCACTGGAGTGTCTGTGGATTCGCCTCCAGTCCAAACCATCGGCAACCTGAGCTCCAGATCAACCTCCAACACGATCAAGAACCCTTCAGCACCCTCTCACATCCCGATTCTAATACCTGGTGCCCTTTCAGCCAGACTACAGTAGTCTGCGGTCTCTCTAGACCACAGTCCAGTAGCCCGTCGCCCCCCCCCCCCCCCCCGCCAACTGGTCCGCTGCCGAACACAGACACTGCCTGTGACTCCACTTTCAGGGAATTGTGTATCTGTATTCCCAAGTCCCTCTGTTGTACTGCACTCCTCAGTGCCCGACCGTTTACCATGTCCTTCTTTGGTTGGTCCTTAGTGCAACACCTCACATTTGTCTGCATTAAATTCCATCTGACATTTTTCCATTTGGACCAGATCCCCTCTGCAAGCATTGAAAATGTTATCATCCAGATCCTTGATGTAGATGACAAACAAAATGGTCCCTTCTGTGTGCGCGTGTTCCCTCTGGCCTCTCTCTCTTCTTCCCCCTTGCTCTGACACTGCCTCTGTCTGTCTGTCTGTCTGTCTCTCTCTCTCTCTCTCTCCCTCTCCCTCTCCTGTGTTGCAAGTCAGTGGGCTTTGGAGAGAGAAGCAGATTGATGGAGGCCATTGGGTTTTCTGCCAACCTGATCATTTGTCAGTTTCACACACCCAGGGATAGAACATAGATGACTACAGCCCAGTACAGGCCCTTTGGCCCTCAATATTGTGCTGACCCATTTATTCCTTTTAAAAAAAGTACTAATGTCTCCCTGCCCTGTAACCCTCTATTTTTCTTCCTTCCATGTGCCTGTCCAACAGTCTCTTAAATGCCCCCAGTGTTTCAGCCTCCAGCACCACACCGGCAAGGCATTTCAGACCCCCGCAACTCTCTGTGTATAAAAAAACCTTACCCCTGACGTCTCCCCTAAACTTCCCTCCCTTCACTTTGTACAGATGTCCTCTGGTGTTTGCTGATCCTGCCCTGTCTATGCCTCTCAGAATCTTGTCAACCTCTATTGTCTCCTCTCATCCTACACTCTAAAGAGAAAAGTCCCAGTTGTACTAACCTTGCCTCATGAGACATTTTCCAATCCAGGCAACAACATACAGGTGAATCTCCTCTGCACCCTCTCCATAGCTTCCACATCCTTCCTGTAATGAGGTGACCAGAATTGAACCCAATACTCTAAATGTGGTCTCACCAGAGATTTGTACAGTTCCAACATGACCTCTCTACTCCTGAATTCAATCCCCCTATTAATGAAGCCCATTATCCCATAGATCTTCTTAACTATCCTATCAACCTGTGCAGCGACCTTGAGAGATATATGGATTTGGACCCCAAGATCCCTCTGTTCATCCACACTCTTTAATAACCAACCATTAACCCCTGTTCTCAGCCTTCTGGTTTGTCCTTCCAAAATGCATCACCTCACACTTAACCAGATTGAACTCCATCTGCCACTTTTCCGCCCAACCCTGCAATCTGACTATAATCCTCTTGTAACCTACAACAACCTACAGCTGGTTAAACAGCATTTTTTCCTCCCCACCTGTTTACTTGTCAAGAAAACCCGAGTCATTGCTTCGAGTGTTGACGTGCAGAAATGAACCTCAGGGTGCCACAAAAGAAAACAATGCATCTGGTTCAGTGACCCGTTTTCCTGATCTGGGCCTATGTGGACAGGAAGGGTGGTCGATGGAGATGGATCAGCACAGACATGTTGGGGTGAAGAGCCTAATTCCATGCTGTGTGACTCTACAGCATGTGAACTTTGCTGACCTGTTAATTTTATAAATTTATTTAAAATTAGGCTGAGAGCACAATAAAGGCGCTTTCAGGCCCATTCTGCCCATTTACAGCCTATTAACCTACAACCCCTGGTAC
Organism: Narcine bancroftii; assembly: GCF_036971445.1. Classification (NCBI taxonomy): domain Eukaryota; kingdom Metazoa; phylum Chordata; class Chondrichthyes; order Torpediniformes; family Narcinidae; genus Narcine; species Narcine bancroftii. Next base: position 194,275,631 of record NC_091470.1, on the reverse strand, counting down.
ATTTTTGGACATATTGAGGGTCACTTTTCCAGCATTGCTTTCCCAATTTTGGGAGCTTTTCCACCCCAAGTGCCTCAGTAAACTACTAGGACCGAGCACCTGCTAATTAATTAATCATTTAGACTCTCTTCCAGCAACCCCCCCCCCCACGCCGTGCCGCAATTGTGTGGGCCTGTCAAGGGAACTGATCCGCAGGTCAGCGAAAGAAGTTCTCCAGCGGTTTTCTGCTCTTCACTGCTGCTCTCCTTTATCGAGAAGCAGGTGTGTTTGTGTGTGTGTGGAGTCTGCCTCAACTCCCTCAGACTGTGTGGGTTCCCCCCACCTCTCAGGTACCCCAGTTTCCTCCCACACTCCACACACCCGCAAGCCCTGTGGTTAAAGTCCCAATGTGTGGGATGTTGACCCAGCACACCGCCCATCTCCACGCCTCCGCAGATGCCGCCCGGCTCGTTCACCCTGCCGCCCGCCCGGGTTGCTTTCCTTCCTCCTGGAGTGTCTGCATGGGGACCCTGTGGCAGCACATGGAGCTGGCAAGGAACGGGAAGAAAGGTGCAAGGCCGATAGCATGAACCTGGAGCTGCAAGCGGGGAGAGTACACAGCCTTGCAGTGGCGAAACAGCAGCCCACTGCTCATGGAGAACAAACACTCCCTCGCCTCACTTCCCCACCTCGAATCGTGGTGCAGTGCAAGCAACTGAAGACCCCCATCCTTTCACACTTGCAAGTGGTCCCAGGAATGAAAATCGACTCAACGCTGGCGTGAAATGACGTCATCTCACGCCAGGGATAGACGTCCTCGACCCTTAGAGCAATCCCCAGCATCTGCAGACACCGGTATTGCAATCAGGCAAGTGTAGAGCATTTTCGGACAGAAATGACCCACGTTTTTGCATGAGTGTAGGAAGATGAAGGAAGAAAAGATTAAAATGAAGGTATAAACTTTGACGTGGCAAAGTTGCAGTGGGGGAGAGAGAGAGGAAATAAATAGCAATAGCGGACAATTTTTAAACAGTGTGGAAAAGTTGGTAGCACTGTTGTGCACAATTTATAAAGACCCTGGGAAAAAGTGATGGTGGACCTGACTTCCCAGAATGCCATGTGGCAGAGAAACCCCTCCATGAATGCTTCGTACATACAGCCCTTTCTGGGAGGGCAGGTCCGCCATTGATTTTTCCCACGGTCTTTATAAATTGTGCACGATGGCGCTAGCAGCTTCCCCACGCTGTCTAAAAACTGCTATTTATTGCTGGCACTTTCCCATGGTCCCTTACAAAGGTTTATATAGGTTGGCTCAACAACAGGGGCTGAAGGGCTCATACTGTGCTGTACATAAAGCTTAATTAGGTTATAATTTTGTTCATATATAAGATCATAATACACTGATCAGGATTTAGGGCAGGTTCACCATCTCTCAATGCGTCACCGCTGGAAGGTGGAACTGTCCTAACCCGGGGGATGGCTCCTTGCGAGTGTGAACGCATGCAGTGTCCCAGTGAGGAGTGGTCAAGTCTGACCAGGAAAAACGCCCATTTCTATCCTGGGACACAAGTGGGACGCAAGTGCGAAAGGGGCTAATCACTGCCTTGCCTCCCGGTGAGTGGACCCACTGCAGTTTCCCCTCGATCCGACCTGCCCGTCACTTGCCACAAACCCATCCCTCCAGGCGCAGCAAGTCACTTGTGTTCGAATGAAAAACAAACTTTTTTTTTAAAAAATTTAAACACCTGCTAATTGTCGCTCACCTAATTTGTGTAAATATTATATATATTGAACCAATCTCTGCCCAGTGGTGGTAACATGGTGAAGTGTGTGTTGTGTTGCAGGAAGATGAACTCCACATTTTTAAAAATCCAACATTTGTTTCTAGAGACTGTATTTATCTGTACCCAATTTTAACTTGTTTTAGTGAAATTTCATTGTAACTAAAACAAAAAAAAATTTACAAAAAAATAGAGGTCGATGTTCTGAACTTTTGACATTTCTTGAGAGGGGAGGGGGGAGAGAAACAGTTTCCGCCAGGCGAGTTTTTAAAAGATAAAAATCATTAAAAAAAAGATTTACGAACTTTCCTGATTCTGAGCCTTCCATCCTTATTCACTTTTCTGGGATTGAGAGGGGATTTTTTAAAAATCACCAGGTTTCCCCAAGGCCGAGGTGAGGTCCTTACCATATAATCTAGTGTAATTGTTGATACCGTGTAAAAGTCGACCCTGCCCGCCTAATTTCCCATCCGAACTCCTGACCGCGGATCCTCGCTCACCCCCCAGTGCCCGCCCATCCTGGCTCCCGATGCCTTGAACAACGCAGGTACTCGTGAGGTCAAAGGTTTAACCCACATAAAATGCGACCCCTCCCCCTTTTTTACCCTAAAAATGGTCCAGAAAATTCGACATCACCCCGAGTATATATGGGATGTATAAAATTGAGGAATCTCAACCGTGGCAACTTGGGGAAAAGAAGTTTGAATTTCTCACTCTCTTGACTGAGATTGGTATTAAATGGCGTTTTTTGTCCTCCTCCTTCTCGACTGTCTGCATCTTCTTCACGAGCTGGAACTGGCATTCCGTAAAGGCACACGGTAAACGCTGGAGGAACGCAGTCATTCAGCGTCCAGAGGACGTTTCGGGCCTGGGCCCTTCTGCAAGAAGCAATGAGTTTTCCAGATTCCAGTCCTGCCTCTTTCCCTTCTCTCAACACCCCCCCCCCCATTCACTAACCTCGAACCTCACTCCCCTCATCACACCTTCCCTCAATTCCTATCCTCATCCCCTCAATCCTCCCTCACTTCTTCCAACTCCCCTCCTATCTCCTTCCCTCTCCTCACCCCCCTCCCTATCTCCCTCTCTTCCCTACCTCCCTCTTCCCTTTCTCCCTCTCTCATCCTCTCCTCCCTCCCCTCCTCTCCCCCTCCCTCTCCTCCTTTCTCCCTCCCTCTCTCTTTCTCACCCCCTCCCTCCCTCTCCTCTCTCACTTCCTCACCTCTCTCCCCTTTTATTTAAACACCCCCCACACAGAACCCATCTTCCTTTTGCTGTTTGGAATTCCATTAAAACTCTGCAACAACAATGTATCATATATGTGGAACGTTGAATGGGTGGGGGGGGGGTGAAGGAGGGAGGGGAAAAAGGGGAGAAAATGACACTATATTCAAGAGGGAAATGTTTGTGTGTATTTTAGTCAGTATGGTTCATAGTGTGAAAAAATTAAAAAAAACTGCAACATCACAGACAAGGAAGACCCCTGGAACGGGGGGAACAGCCAGCAGAGGGACCATCCTGTGCAGGGGCAGACCGAATGATTCCACGGATGGGACTCATCCCACATCCCGGTATGGGTCAAGATGTTCATGTGATGCTGTTCATTTTCTGTTGAATGCACGGGGGGGGGGGGGGGGGGGTCTCCCTATCATTTTACCCCTTGGAAATCCGTGTTCTCTTCGAAGTAAGTTAGGCGAGATAAGTTAGGCATGGGTTAAGGGAGAAAGAGGAGAGGTTTAGGGAGAACATGATTAACGTTACAGTTGGCACAACGTTGTCACAGCGCCAGTGACCTGGGTTCGAATCCCGCGCTGTCTGAGGAGGTTGTGGTTTCTCCCCGTGTCTGCGTGGGTTTCCTCCCACCGTTCAAAACGTACCAGGGTTTAATTGAGTGGCACGAGCTAATGGGCCTTTTACCACGCTGTCTCTAAATTTAAATTTTTAAAAATCAGGGAGAACCTATTCACACAGTGAGTGGTGAGGGCATGGAACGAACTGATGCGGGTTCAGTTTTGATATTTTAGAAAAATTTGGACAGGTTTGGGAGGGCTATGGGCTGGGTGCAATTCATTGGGACTGGGCAGAATTACGGTGCAGCACAGACGAAGGACCGAAAGGTAGTGGACACAGCCCAGGGCATCACGGGCAAAACCCTCCCCACTGTTGAGAACGTCGAAGAGCAGCAGCGATCATCAAGGATCCACCCCACTCAGCACCCGCTCTGTTCTCGCTGCCGCCGTCAGGAAAGCGGTCTCAGGGCCACAAGTCATGCACCACCAGGTCCAGGAGCAGCTGCTTCCCCCTCCACCATCAGACTCCTCAACATGTAAAACACGAAAGTCTGCAGTCACCGTGAATGAAGTAAAAAACACTGGAGAAGCTGAGCTGGTCAAAACCGTGTACTTTATACAGCAAAGTTGAAGATACAAAACTGACAATTCGGGCTTGAGCCCTTCAAGGAAAAATGTCCATAGGTGTCCAGACAAAAGGGGGAGGAGGGAAACGGAGGGTCTGTGAATAGACACTCAAATCAGGGACTCGTATAAGGACTCTTGCACTATCGATTTATTTTTCTGTCAGTTTGTTCCCATTCTTTTATTTGTTTACATGTATTCGCTTTGTACAATTTTGTTTTCACGCTACCGATGTGGTAATTCTGCCTCGCCCACAGGAAAAGGTATATATTACTCTGGAAATAAATTGGAAATGTTACCTGCCGCTTCTCAGCCCAGCCCGACTGGGCCTGAGGAACCCCTGAGCTAATGTTCCTGGGAATCAGAGCTGTTGGTCCGACCACAACCCCGGAGCCACGGTCCCATTGAACCCCACGCCAGGACCTGGGGTTGTTTCTCGCCCACAGTCCAGCGGAGACATAGCGCTTCGCCCCCCCCCCCCTCCCCCCCCCAAAACCACCACAACGCAAGGTCCGACCGCCTGCTGTCGACTTCCTACAGGCTTTAACGCGTTATATGCTGGCTGGAGGAAGTATCGAAGATGCCCTGGAACACCGAATCCCTGCAGCTACACAGGGGGTTCCCAAGACGCTCACAGCCTGGGCTGCTTGACAAGGAGAGAAAGTGGGGGAACGGCCCCTGCAGAGGAGCGGAGCCAGCAGCGCACGCCGGCGTCGGGTTCTCCTCGCTCAGGCCGGCCCACACTGCGGCAGAGCGCTGCCGACCTCGGGCAAGGAGGAGGGCCCTCTACAAGGGAGCGGCCGCAGAGCTCGGGAAGCCAGGAGAGAGCTCCGGTCTGCCCCAGAGGCGGGGTGTCTGTCCAGGCACTCTGGCAGGGATGGGGAGGGGGGAGGGGGAGGGGGGAGGGGGGAGGGGGAGGGGGAGAGGGGGAGGGGGAGGGGGAGGGGGGAGGGGGAGGGGGAGGGGGGGAGGGGGAGGGGGAGGGGGGAGGGGGGGAAGCAAGATGGGGAAGAGAGGCCGGAGAGGGTCCCCGACGAGGGACCTCGTCCAGGAGCCAAGCCAGAACAGAGCTGGAGCAGGCAGAGAACACATTAAAGACACATCTCACCGACTCTCACTTGTCAGGAAGGCACAACAGTGACTGCATTTCCTGACACAGGCAAGGATACCAATCGGGTTTAGTGGAAATATCTCCACGGCATGCTCAGCTCCAAACGTACTCAAAGCACAGTGCAGGCCCTTTGGCCCTCAATGTTGTGCTGACCCATATATTCCTAAAAAAATTACAAAACCATCTCTACCCCGTAACCCTCTATTTTTCTTCAAACCATATACCTTGTCTAAAATTCTCTTAAATGCTCCCAATGTTCCAGCCTCCACCACCATCCCTGGTAAGGCATTCCAGGCATCAAAAAAATTACCTCTGACGTCTCCCCTAAACTTCCCTCCCTTTGCTTTGTACAGACGTCCTCTGGTGTTTGCTGATCCTTCCTGGGGAAACAGGCACTGGCCGTCCACCCTGTCTAGGCCTCTCAGGATCTTGTCAGCCTCTCTTAAGTCTCTCATCCTTCTGTACTCCAGAGAATAGTCCCAGCTTTGCTAACCTTGCCTCATAAGACTTGTTTCCCAATCCAGGCAACAACATACAGGTGAATCTCCTCTGCCCCCTCTCCATAGCTTCCACATCCTTCCTAATGAGGTGACTAAAACTGAACACAATGCTCTAACTGTGGTCTCACCAGAGATTTGTAGAGTTGCAACACAAAGATGGGATCTCTTTTGGAAAATCTATATATCACACAATGTTCCATGCACGGTTCTGGTTGCCCTGCTGTTAGAAAAGCTCTCGCGAATCTAGAAAGGGTACAGAAAAGATTTGAGGTTACTGCGACTGGTAGCTTGAATTATCAGGATAGGCTGTGACCTTTCTTGAATGTTGGAGGGGACCTCATCAAGTTAAAGTTTCTCAAAAGACCATTAGATATAGGAGTAGAAGGAGGCCACTAAGCCCCTCAAGTCTGCTCTGCCATTCCATCATGAGCTGATCCGTTCTCCCACTCAGCCCCACTCTCTGGCCTTCTCCCATCACCTCTTCAGATACCTGTCGATCTCTGCCTTAAATACACCCAATGACTTTAAGATACCTATCAGATTTTTATCAAACAAGGGAAAAACCAGATTGGACCAGATTAGAGCTAGATAAACTAGGGGAGAAGGTACCTGAACATATAATATATAAGTGGGATGAAAAGCTGGTGCAACATAGGAATTCACCAGTACTGCACCATCTGCTCAACATTTGGAAGAAGATTCACGTAGAAAGGAAAAAACAAATGACCAACTACCAAAATTAATATTGACACAAAATCAACTAATCCCTTTCACAATAGATAACCTTTCCTTTAGAAAATGGGAGAAAAAAGGGATCAAAAGAATAGAAATTTGTTTTTTTGAGAAATAATTTATTATCTTTTGAACAAATGAAGTACAAATATGGTATAACTCATGGTACAATGTTTGCATACCACCAACTGAACACCTACTTGAAGGACAAATTGGGAAGCCGGCTGAGGTTACCAGAAGGAAGGAGTTTTCAATATGTGATTACAGACACAATGATAATTAAAAGATTTATAACAAACATGTACATCAAACTGCAAGAGAAAGAGAATGATGAAATAAGCTGTAAACCCAAATAAAAGTAGGAACAAAATCTAAACATAAAGATAAAAAATGAAACATGGGAAAAGCTATGCTTCGGGACTATGAGAAATACAATACATTTAAATTTACCCAATGGGGATTTAGAGATAATTCTGAATAATTCAACCAATACCTTAAGTAACTAATATTAATTGCCCAATAATAAATTCTAAAGTTGGGTAAAGCCAATCCTCCCTCCAGTTTAGATTTCTGTAAATATTTTTTTCCCAATCTAGGATTCTTGTTTTGCCAGATATATGAAGACAATTTAGAATCGACCTTATCAAAAAAAGATTTAGGAACAAAAATAGGTATAGCTTGGAATATATATAAAAATTTAGGTAAGATCATCATCTTAATAGCATTAATTCGGCCTATCATGGATAGGGATAATGGTGACCAATTGGTAAGTAAACTACCGATCAGGTCCAATAGAGGGAAAAAATTAGTCCTAAACAAATCTTTATGTTTTTTAGTAATCTTAATCCCTAAATATATAAAATAGTCTCTAGCTATTTTAAAAGGCAAACTATCATAAATAGGAACCCATCCATTAAAAGGGAATAATTCACTTTTATTTAAGTTCAGTTTATATCCCAAAAAATTACTAAATTGGGCTAATAAAGATAAAACTGCAGGAATAGAATTTTCAGGATTGGAAATATATAGCAATAAATCATCTGCATAAAGTGATACTTTATGAATATCCCTGCAACGAATAATACCAGTAATATTGGGTGCTTCTCTGATAGCAATTGCCAAAGGTTCTAAAGCTAAGTTAAATAATAAAGGGCTAAGGGGGCACCCTTGCCTTGTGCCCCAAAATAATCGAAAATATGGGTATTAGTAAAAACCGAGGCAACTGGGGAATTATAAAGAAGTTTAATCCAAGATATAAATATTGGACTAAAATTAAATTTTTCAAGAACTGTAAATAAATAAGGCCATTCTACTCTATCGAAGGCCTTCTCAGCATCTGAGGACTTATGTGAAGGGGTGTAAATAATATTCATCAATCTTCTAATATTAAAGGAGGAATAATGATTTTTAATGAATCCAGTCTGGTCTTCAGAGATAATATATGGTAATATCTTCTCTAGCCTTGTCGCTAGAATTTTAGAAAAGATCTTAGAATCAACATTCAACAAAGAAATTGGTCTATAAGAAGAACATTCGGTCGGGTCTTTATTTTTTTTCAAGATTAGAGAAATCGTAGCTCTGTAAAATGATTGTGGTAGTTTATCCAATGAAATAGATTCATCAAACATCTTAATAAGCCAGGGAGAGAGAGTAGAAGAAAAAGCTTTATAAAATTCCACAGAATATCCATCGGGACCTGGTGCTTTCCCCGAGTTCAGGGAGGAAATAGTATTATTGATCTCAGAATCTGTAATGGGTTTACTTAATTCTAAGTTATCTTGAGGTAATACTTTTGGGAGTTTCAAATGTTCTAAAAAATTAAACATATTACTAAGGTCTTGAGTGGATTCTGAACTATATAAGGATGTATAAAAATTTTGGAAAGATTGATTTATCTCTTCCTGGTTAACAGTCAGTTCTCGATTCTGTTTGCGAATCTCCACAATTTGGCGTCTAACTGAAATATTCTTCAGTTGATTAGCCAACAGTTTACCCGATTTCCCCATTGGGTAAATTTAGAAATTAAACTGGTACAAAATTTCTCAATTAGTTCTATTTTGGGAGCTGCTCTCCCTTTTACTCTTACTAAACTATATAAACTAATTGATAATCCAATGGCTAAACATACACTACGTATATGGTTTCAATTCCGGAGATTTTTTGGCCTAAGTCATTTTATCTTGGAAACCCCTATTGTACTAAATTTCTTTTTTCATCCCTCTCTAATTGATCAAGCTTATTTACTCTGGAAAGTTAAAGGTATAACATGCTTTTCGGATTTATTCTTGGATAACTCTTTCTTGTCATTTGAACAATTATCCATGAAATATGATTTACCTAGATCTCATTTCTTTCGATATTTGCAGATTAGGAGTTTCTTAGTTTCGACTTTACCCTCTTTTCCCAATCGGGAGACTACGACTGTTTTAGAGGATATACTATATTCAAAATTCCCTCCAAAAGGTGTGATATCTAAATTATATAATATAATTACAAAAATAAATTCTGGGACTTTTAGAAAGTTTAAAAATGATTGGGAAAGAGAACTCAACCTTCATATTTCCAATGAAAATTGGAATAAAATTCTGCGACTGGTAAACTCCTCTTCTCTATGTGCAAAACATTCACTGATACAGTTTAAAGTTGTTCATAGAGCTCGTATGTCTAAAGATAAACTCCATCGCTTTTATTTTCATATCGATCCTATATGTGATAAATGTCAATTGGAAATAGCTTCCCTTACACATATGTTTTGGTCCTGTCCCTCTTTACAGAATTATTGGAAGGAAATTTTTTCCATTATATCTACCGTTTTGAATATTGATTTACAACCACATCCCATTACTGCAATTTTTGGATTACCTATGATAGATTTGACTTATTTATCTCTTCCTGCGGATCGTATGATTGCTTTTCTTACACTAATGGCTAGAAGATCTATACTATTGAATTGGAAAGAGGTTAATCCTCCCACTGTTTTCCAATGGTTTACCCAAACTATACTATGTTTAAATTTAGAGAAAATTAGAAACTCTGTCTATGAATCCCCTTCTAAGTTTGAGTTAACCTGGCGACCATTTATTCAATATTTTCATTTGTGGTGAGTTGATCTGGCTCTGTTTTCTTTTTATGATTATGTATGATAATTGGGCTGTTAGATGAGATCGGAGTGATCGGCGTGGTTTAGCTATATCGGTAGGTATTTTTTTAAAAGTTTTTAATTCAGATTTGTTTTTTCTTCCTTTTTGGGGTTTTTTTTCTCTCTTTTTTCATATATTTTTATTAATTATATCATTTTTTTAGAGATAGTTCATACTCTAAACTGATCTAAAAAATTTTTTTATGATATATTTTTATTCTGCAATATTATTGTTTAATATCTCTGTATTAATTCATTATTTACTATGTATTTTTCATATCTATTTGAACTGTATGTGTTTATAAATTATAATAATAATAAAAAGATTGGAAAAGAAAGAGAAATACAATACACATGAGGTTACGCATGATACAATATAATTGGTTACACAGGCTATACACCATGCCCCAAAAGTTAAATAAATGGGACCCAACAGTATCAAATAGATGTTTTTGCTGTAAGAAGGAAACGGGAACAACAGTACATGCAATTTGGGCATGTGAGAAAGTGGAAAAGTTTTGGGAAGATCTAAATCAGGTATTAAATAAAATCACAAAAAGCAACATACAAAAAAGTCCAGAGATCTTTCTTCTAAGTAATGTAAGAAGTAAAGAACTTGGCCTCGATTTGGATGAAGCACAAAAAAGATTTATTATGATAGCCTGAGCTGTAGCAAAAAAATGTATAATGTCAACCTGGAAATCAGAAGAGAGCCTGAGAGTACAGCAATGGTACATAGAAATGAATAAATGTATTCCATTGCAAAAAATAACATATAACTTAAGAAATAACATCACAGTATTCAAACAAATTTGGGAACCGTACATGGAACACATCAGAGAGGGCCTACTGCGGACCTCCACCCCCTAAAATGACAGAATGAGAAGACGAAATTAACAAACCCAGTGTGTAAAAGTAGATGACACAATTTTCTTGTTTATTTTCATTGTGTGATGACATTGTTTAATGGGTTTAATGTATATATATGTTGAACGTTTAGTGGGTAGGGAAGGGGGTGGGAAGGAGGGAGGGAAGGGAGGGGGGGAAAAGGGGAGAAAATGCCACTGTGTATATTCAAGAGGGAAATGTTTGTGTGTATTTTGGTTAATATGAAATAGTGTGAAAAATAAAATACACCCAATGACCTGTACTCCACAGCCACCTGTAGTAGCAAACCCCCGAAGGTTCACCACTCTCTGGTGAAATAAATTCCTCTGCATCTCTGTTTTAAATGGGCGCCCTTCAATCCTGAAGTTGGGAAACAACTTTGCCACATCTATTCTGTTCAAACCTTTCAACATTCAAAATGTTGGTTCCCCAATCAACTTTCTGAACTCCAAGGAGTCTTGTCCAAGAGCCGTCAAACGTTCCTCATGTGCTCATCCTTTCATTCCAGGAATTATTCTTGTGAATCTTCTCTGAACCCTCTCCACTGCCAGGACATCCTTCCTTAAATAAGGAGCCCAAAACTGTCCTCACACTCCAAGTGAGGCCTCACTAGTGCCTTCTAAAGCCTGAAATGACTCATCTGACAGTGCAATATAAAGCCAGACAAAACAGTTTCTCTGCACGTACACACAGCACATAATCACATCCATACATAAAATATCAAATAAATTTGCATAAATATTCTGGAATAATTTACTCTGTCCCTAGGAATATAGAGGTTTATCAGATTATGAGGGGGCAGAGACAAGGTACAAGATGTACCCACACACATGTGCACACACACACAGGCACGCACACAAACACCACATATATACACACACATACCACATACACCACACACTCACAGACACGCACACACACCATCCACACACAAACACACACACACCACTCACAGACATGCACACTCAGACTCGCACAACACACCACACAGAAAGACAGACGCAAACACACCACACACACTCAGACACGCACAACACACCACACACAGTAACACAAACACACCACACACAGACACGCACACCACACACTCAGACACACACAACACACCACACACAGACACAAACACACAATAATTATATAAAGATATAATTTAAAAGAAATCGGAATATTTTGGAACTATTTACTGGGCCGCAGGACACTGGGTACTTTACAGCAATGATCTACTGTCCAAGTGCAGCCTTCTATCTGTCCACAGCATGCATGTCAAACTCTGGCCCGATATGATTATATTTGGCCCGCAAGATCATATTAAATATATATTAGAGTTGGCCCGCTGGCCGCCACGCCAGTATGGCGCATGCACAGTAATACAACAAATCCCAGAATGCATTGGCGTCAGCCTGCTAATCGCCCCCACCTCCTCTGTTTACGTTGCAGGGTCTCACCATGGTCTCTGGTTTTGGGGCCTGGCCGGTGTCAGGGGAAGCCAAGGCCGCTTCCCAGCGCCCGGAACCGGAGGCCTCGGGCCTGACCTCGCCAGGACCGTTGCCCACTCCCCCTTCCTGCCGCAGGCCGATCCGTGACTCACGGTGACGGGGCCGCTGATCCGCCGAGATGCCGCCCTGCAGCGAGAGCCGATGCCCCCGCACTGTCGTTGTCCAACCCGATCGCCCGCAAACCCCGCCCTCCCGCACACAGGCCTGAGTAAGTATTATGAACTTTAATCTCAGGATAAAATGGTCTTCCAAAAGTTTCATGTCAGTGATAAATATATGCCTGGTTAAAAATGGTCCTGCACCTGGATACAAGCTCATTAGGCATAAAACTTGAAAAGTGTTTAAATCAAAGGATATCTGTACCAATGGAAAAAGGGCATGGCAAATAACCCTTCTAGAGGTCATGCCCACAATCAGTCACCCATTTGATTGTTTCAGGAATCATGTTATTCTCCCACATTCTCAATAGCCCTCAGATTTTACTATTCGACAGCACACTAGCAACATTTGACAAATCCTCTATAGAGAAATATTATTTATTGAATATTTTATTTCTCATTTGTTAATGCTTCTGGAAAGAGTTTATCCAAAACTATTATTAAACATTTATTTTAATAAGAAAAAGTTTAACATTACATATGTTGAAAGAAGAGAAAACATGCAGATGTTGTTGAAAATTTTCAATAAATATTTAGTTTGGCCCTCGACTTCGTCCAAGTTTTTAATTTTGGCCCTCCGTGAATTTGCGTTTGACACCCCTGGTCCACAGCATCGTCATGGGGATGGGGTGAGTTTTATTTAACTCCAGCCCCTTTTACAGTGTTTGAAAGCCGGGTTTTATCCATCTTTCGCCCTCTGTGTGAAAGTATCGAAGGAGGATTGGAGTGGGGGTGGGCCAGGAAGGTAGTGTCGGAGGTGAAGTACACGTCCCGCCTCTTTTGCCAGCTTGCTGTGTAAAACGTCCCGGCTTTTCTTGTCTGATGTGTCGTGTAACCTGGCTTTCCAGTGTGAAAAGGGTTTGAGGCTGTGGGCCAGATCATTGCAGAGCAGAGGAGCAAGGTTTAATCAAATCGCTGCTTCAGGATCGAAGAATATTAAAACCTAAAGGTGGAGGGAGTGAGGAGGGGGGTTAAGAGGGGGAGAGAGAAGAGAGGTAAGGGAGGGGAAGGAGAGAGGCAGTGAAGAGGAGGGAAAGGATGCAAGGGAGAGGAGGAGAGAAGCAGAGGTGGGTTCTCTCCACGCCAATCTGTGCAGCCGGCTTACCCCCGATCCAAGCCAAGCAGTGAGGAGAGCAAGTCCGGGCAATGGAAGCATCCAGGAAGTGTTGTAATGACTGAAGCAGCTGTGGAACATTCTGGAACTCATGTCCTGGGGCACTGAGCCAGAGGCTCTGAGAGTTTGGAACTGGAAACTGCTTCTTTAAACCTCCCACACTTGGTCGGAACTTTCCAGAAAGTTGCTGATGTCGACTGACTGAGGTTTAGTTGCCGCAGCATGCTGGGGACAGACCCGTCTCACCCTGCCCCACACACCGGGGAAAGACCCGTCTACTCCTGCCCCACACACCGGGGAGTGACCCGTCTCCCCCTGCCCCACACACCGGGGAGTGACCCGTCTTCCCCTCCCCTACACACCGGGGACAGACCCGTCTTCCCCTGCCGCACGCACCGGGGACAGACCCGTCTCCCCCTGCCCCACGCATCGGGGACAGACCCGTCTCCCTCTCCCCTACACACCGGGGAGAGATCCTGCCCCACACACCGGGGACAGACCCGTCTCCCCCTGCCCCCCCACACCGGGGACAGACCCGTCTCCCCCCTGCCCCCCACACCGGGGACACCCGTCTCCCCCTGCCCCCCACACCGGGGACAGACCCGTCTCCCCCCTGCCCCCCACACCGGGGACACCCGTCTCCCCCTGCCCCACACACCGTGGAGTGACCCGTCTTCCCCTCCCCTACACACCGGGGACAGACTCGTCTCCCCCTGCCCCATGCACCGGGGACAAACCGGTGAGAGATCCTGCCCCTCCCACCGGGGAAGCATTACAACAGGAGGAGATGGTGCTGAGGAATGAGGGAGCAGAAGGTGAAATATGTGAATGAGGGGGGGAGCTAAATAACGGAGGGAGTGGAGGGTAGGGGTAAAGAGGAGCTGGGGAGAGGAGGACAATGAAAGGGGAAGTACATGAGAGAGGACTGAAGGAGTGGTGGTCCATAGCACCGGTCTCATCCCCAGTATGCCGGGAACGTGGGGTGGGTGGGTGGGGGGGGGGGCCGCAGCTAATGAGGCCAAAGCAGGATCCAAGGAGGGGATGTTGTGCTCAAACATTGGCGGTCGGTCTCCGCTGCCTCCAGAGGGGAGGGATGTCCATGCAGGAGTGAACATCTCCCTGCTACCCACTCCATCAACCCATGAATTGAGAATCAGTCCAGAGATTCCTTTGGCGTGCTATCCAGACAGGTTAACCCACCTTCAGTGCAGCTGGAAGTGCGAATATTAGATAATGCAACGTGCACTGCCCCTCCCACGGCATAGAGGGCACCCTTTTCCTTCCCCCCACGGCGTGGAGTGCCCTCTCCTCTCCCCCTCCGACCCTTCCCCTCTCCCCATTGCGGGTCTGCCATGCGCTGATTGGACGTGTAACCATGAACTGTTTGGCAGGGCAGTAGGAATTCTGTGCGCCGATTGGTCGAGTTGCGGGACCACCTTGCGTTAATTGGCCAGTCTTTTAGACTGTGATGCGTTGATTGGTTGAACTGTCGGAAGGCCGGGTGATGATTGGCTACAGTGTCGGACGGACAGGTACGGATTGACCAGACTGTCGGATCGTCGGGCGTTGATTGGCTAGATGGCCTGCTTCCCTGGGCCGGCGGGGCCGCGACCGCTCAGTGGTGGGACGAGCGCGATGTGGTGGTGGGTGGTGGCGGCGCTGGCGGCCTGGGCCCTGCTGGGGACGGCGCGGGCCGGGGCGGTGGAGAGCAGGCCCCTGTCGCCAGGTAAGGACGGAACGGGGATGACGGGCAGTTCCTCTGGGAGCTGGAATTGGATCTGGATCTGGATCCGGACCCGGAGCCCACGTCACGGTGCGGGCTCTGCAACCTGACGGTCTCCTGGTGACCCATGTATGGGACTGCGGAGAGGGTCCTCTCTTCCCCCCTCCCTCCCTCCCCCCCGTCTCCCCTCCCTCCCTCCCCCCCGTCTCCCCTCCCTCCCTCCCCCCCGTCTCCCCTCCCTCTCCCCCTCCCTCCCTCCCCATCCCCAATAACTCTGTGACACTGAGGCAGTGCCATGAATTCTTTTCTCACTCACGAGAGAGTTTCGGCTGTGTGAAAAGACATTCCCGTGGTAAAGGAATGTGGAGAATGTGTTCTGCCTGCCGGGTCCCACACGCTTGTCAGCGGGATGTGAGCGCGAATGTCAGTGAAACAGGAAAGTCTGCACCCGCTGCAACCTGTCGGCCTCCCCATGACCCGTGTCTGGGATAGCGGAGGTGGACCTTCCCTTTGGAAATAAAAGCGCAATGCTGGAGGAACTGAGCAGGTAACCAACGTTTCGGATTTATTGTCAGTGCACATCCAAGACATCATGTACGAATCTGAGAATCTTCTACTGCATCAAGGTAGGCAGGCAGCCCAAGATGTTACAGTCAAAACCCTCCCCACTGTCGAGAAAATGTTGGCAGGAGCCCAAACAAGTGAGGGGGTGAGGGGAAGAGCACGGGCAGGAGGTAATGGGTGGATAAGGAATGGAGGGCACAGCAGTGATTGGGGGGAGGGCGGCAGATCTGAGAATAGGGAGCTGGAGGGATGGGGAAGGGAGGGAGAGTGGGGAGTGGGCTACAGAAACTGGAGAAGTCAATGTTAATGGGGGGCACCCAGATAGAACGTGAGATGTTGCTCCTTTAGTGTCCAGGTGGTCTTGGTTTGGCATTGCCTGAAGCCATGGGCAGATGTGTCGGCGTGGGAGTGAGGTGTGGAATTGAAGTGGTCGGCCACTGCGAGATCCCTGTTACTGATGCGGACAGAGTGAAGATGGTCAGTGGAGCGATTTCCTAGTCGGCGTCCAGTCTCTCCGATGTAGGGAAAGGCACAGAGGGAGCACTGGATGCAGTAGATCACTCCTGAGAGGGATTGGGAGATCATTTCACTGAGCACATTCACTCTGTCGTATTCTGTGCCAGAATGTTCTGTTAGTCGTGGCGCTCCCTTGCGGCACAAGGCAAGATGGCAACTGCTTGCCGGGACAGTGACTCTCATTGCCTTGTTCGTGGAAAGGCAGCTCTCTCCATTTCTGCCCAACGTTGTCCCCACACCACCGATTTTTGTCCCAAATCACACAACCTGCAATGTGTCCGTGCCGAACAAAATATACCACCCACACTGGTCCAGCCTCCCTGTGTTTGGCCCAAGTCTCTCAGAATCAGGATTTATTGCCATGAACAAGTCATGAAATTCAGTGTTTTGTGGCAGCATCACAGGGCAAACATTCATATTACAACCATCTTACAACATTACTATCAAAATAATAGTCCACGAAAAGTCAGGTTCATTGTTCAAAAGTTTGGTTAATTGGTTATTCAGGAATCTGATGGCGGAGGGGAAGAAGCTGTCCTTGTGCCACTGAGTGCTCGTCTTCAGGTGTACCTTTTCCCCAATGGTAGCCTCTGGGGGGGGGTGGTCCTTGAGGATAGAGGTTGCTTTTTTAAGACATTGGATCTTGTAGATGACTTGGAGTGAAGACTGGTGCCTGTGATATTGTAGGCAGAGTTATCAACCCTCTGGAGTTTATTCGTGTGCTGAGAGTTGGTGCCTCCGTACCAGGCAGTGATGCAACTGGCCAGAATGCTGTCCATGGCCCACCCATAGGAGTTTACAAGAGTCTTTGGTGACAAACTGAATCTCCTCAGACATCTCACAAAGTCTAGCTGCTGGTGAGCCTTCTTTGTGATTGCATCAACATGGAGGCCCCAGGGCAGATCCCCGGAGATGTTGACACCCAGGAATTTGAAGTTCTTTACCTTCTCCGCAGCTAACCCCTCAATGAGGACTGGATCCTGTTCCCTGGACTTCCTCCTGAAGTCCACAATCATCTCTTTGTTGCTGACGTTGAGCAAAAGGTTGTTGTCGGGGGGGTGGGGGGGGGGGGAGTCACGTGATGGAGTAGTGGCCGGTCAGGGAATTCCAGCCCTCTCTGGAAAAGTTGAAAAAAAACACACAAAACACAAAGGTACAAGAATAAAAATTAAAACAAAGTAAAGGTAAAGGTGAGAAGAAAATGGCAGTGAAGAGAGCAAAGTCGAAAGCAACGGGAAGAAGAGAAGAAGAAAGAACGTCGGAAGAAGAAGGTGAAGGCCTTACCTGTCCGAGGAGGCCCACCACGGAGAGAGAAGCCCGTTCCCTCAGGTCAGTGGAAGTCCCAAGCTCGGGACTACAAAAATGGCTTGCGGAGCCGAGTAAAAGTGTGCAACCGCGCATGCGCATGAAAAAAAACACACTGACGGGAGGGGGGAACAGCTGAAGAGTCGATCTCCACAGCTGAGAGTGACAGCTGCAACACAGCAACAGGAAGAGAACACAGAAAACAACGAGAACAAGAAAGAAGAGAGCAAAAAGAAAACAAGGAAACAACTGATGGCCAACCCAGAGGAAGAAGAAGAAGAAGAAGAACATAGAGAAATGGAAGAAGAAGGGAAAGGCAGGACAATGGATATATTTTTTTTAAAGAATATATGGAATCAATGAAAGAATGGCAATTACAAGAATTTAATGAAATAAAAAGAACTAAGAGTGCAGAAGAAAAAAATAATAAAATAGAGATGGTTATATCAGAGATAGGAAAAAGAGTGGATAATGTGGAAGAACGAGAAATAATCGTAGAAATGGAAGTAGAGGACTTAAAAGAGAAATTAGAAGAATCTAATAAAAAAGTTAAAGAGGAACATGAGCTGTTAGCTCAGAAGATAGATATAATGGAAAACTATGATAGAAGAAATAATATAAAGATAGTGGACCTTAAGGAAGAAGAAGAAGGCAAGAATATGAGAGAATTTATAAAAGATTGGATCCCCAGGGTCCGAGGAAGACCAGAATTACAGGAAGAAATGGAAATAGAAAGGGCACATAGAACACTAGCTCCGAAACCACAACCGCAGCAAAAACCAAGATCCATTTTAGTAAAATTCTTTATAGAACAAGAGAAAATATATTGGAGAAAGCAATGAAGAAAATAAGAGAAGACAAAAAGCCACTGGAATACAAAGGTCAAAAAAAAATTTTTCTATCCAGACATAAGTTTTGAACTCCTGAAGAAGAGGAAGGAGTTCAATACAGCAAAAACGGGCAACAAAACAGACTATTCTCGGATCCGGAGGAAGCACGAAAATTTGCAGAACAACTACAAAACAAGCAGAGAGATGAAGACATGTAATGAGAGTAAAAATGACCACGAACTATATGTACGTGTGTATATGGGTGTATATATATATATATATATATATATATAGATGTGTATGTATATATGTGTGTACATGTGTGTATCTGTATTTAGAGGAAAATATATAGAGTATAGATAAGAATTAATAAGGGAATGAAAGGGAACAGAGGAAATAAGGAGGGAATTAAAAGAGTGACCTTTGTTATATATGAAAATTGAAATCTTTTCCGGGGGGGGGCTGGGTGGGGAGGAGTTACGGTCACTGCAAAATCAGTTGACGCTTGCGAGTGAATTTGCAAATCCAAATGGAGAGGGGAGATGTGGTTGCCCGACAAGGGATAAAGGGCAACTCAGGAGGGGGAGGGGAGAATGGGGTTAAAGAAGTTTTAGATAGGAAAATAAGGGAAATGTTTGATGTTTTAGAAATGTTGTCTTATAAAGTGTTCAAAAAAAGAAAGCAGAAATGGATAAGAAGGCAAGGTGATGATGAGGAAACGGAAAGGAAAGATAAACAAAGTATGAAATGGCTACGTTGAACTATATGACTTTAAATATTAATGGAATACATAACCAAATCAAAAGGAAGAAACTGCTAAATTTACTGAAAAAAGAAAAAATTGATATAGCATTCGTGCAAGAAACACACTTAACTGAAATGGAGCATAAGAAATTAAAGAGAGATTGGGTAGGACATGTAACAGCAGCGTCATATAATTCAAAAGCTACAGGAGTAGCTATAATAATCAGTAAAAATGTACCAATTAAAATAGAAGAGGAAATAATAGATCCAGCAGGGAGATATGTAATGATAAAATGTCAGATATATTCGGAGTTTTGGAATCTACTCAATGAATATTCACCTAATGAAGAAGATCAAAATTTTATGCAAGATATTTTTTTCAAGATAGCAGACACGCAAGGGAACATATTAATAGGAGGGGATTTCAACCTTAATTTGGATTCAAATATGGATAAAACTGGGAAAAAAATTAACAGAAAGAACAAAGTAACCAAATTTATAATTAAATCGATGCAAGAAATGCAACTTTTGGATATATGGAGGAAACAACACCAAAGGAAAAGGAATATTCATATTATTCGGGTAGACATAAAACATACTCAAGAATAGATCTATTCCTGTTATCAGCTCGTATGCAAGACAGAGTAAGAAAAACAGAATATAAAGCTAGAATATTATCGGACCATTCACCCTTGATATTGACAATAGAGTTAGAGGACACCCCTCCAAGAATGTATAGATGGATATTAAACTCCATGCTACTTAAAAGGCAGGATTTTAGAGAATTCATTGAAAAACAAATTAAAATGTACTTTGAAATAAATACGGAATCAGTGAAAGATAAGTTTATACTATGGGACGCAATGAATGTGTTCATCACAGGGCAAATAATAAGTTATGTAACCAAGATGAAGAAGGATTACAATCAGGAAACAGAGCAGTTGGAAAGGGAAATAGTAAATATAGAAAAAGAATTAGCAATGAAGGAAGACACAACTAAAAGAAGAGAATTGGCAGATAAAAAAATAAAATATGAAACACTACAAACATATAAGGTGGAGAAGAACATAATGAAGACAAAACAGAAATATTATGAACTAGGGGAAAAAAACGCACAAAATTCTAGCATGGCAGCTTAAGACAGAACAAGTTAAGAGAATGGTATTGGCATCAAGGAAAAAAGACAAACAAATCACATATAATCCAATGGAGATTAATGAAAACTTCAGAGAATTCTATGAACAATTATATCAAACTGAAAACGAAGGGAAAGAAGACAAAATAGATGAATTTTTAACTAAAATTGAACTACCAAAATTACAAATAGAGGAACAAAATAAATTAACAGAACCATTTGAAATAGTAGAAATACAAGAGATAATAAAAAAAAAACTACCAAATAATAAAACACCAGGAGAGGATGGATTCCCAATAGAATTCCATAAAATATTTAAAGATTTATTAATTCCTCCCCTCCTGGAAGTAATCAACCAGATTGACAAAACACAAAGCATACCAGATTCATGCAAAACAGCAATAATTACAGTAATACCAAAGACAGGGAAAGATCCACTCGTACCAGCGTCATATAGACCAATATCACTACTTAACACAGATTATAAGATAATAGCTAAACTATTAGCAAACAGATTAGCAGATTATGTACCTAAAATGGTAAATCTAGACCAAACTGGATTTATTAAAAAAAGACAGACAATATTTGTAAATTTATTAACTTAATTCATGCAGTAGAAGGGATTAAAGCACCAACAATAGCAGTTGCTTTAGATGCAGAGAAGCCCTTTGACAGAGTAGAATGGAATTATTTATTCAAAGTATTGCAAAAATTCAGTTTACCAGAGAAGTATATTAATTGGATTAAAGCATTATTTAAGGGGCCATTGGCGAAAGTGATCTTCTTTGGCTTGGCTTCGCGGACGAAGATTTATGGAGGGGGTAAAAAGTCCACGTCAGCTGCAGGCTCGTTTGTGGCTGACAAGTCCGATGCGGGACAGGCAGACACGATTGCAGCAGTTGCAGGGGAAAATTGGTGGGTTGGGGTTGGGTGTTGGGTTTTTCCTCCTTTGCCTTTTGTCAGTGAGGTAGGCTCTGCGGTCTTCTTCAAAGGAGGTTGCTGCCCGCCAAACTGTGAGGCGCCAAGATGCACGGTTTGAGGCGATATCAGCCCACTGATAGTAAATGGATATATATCAAAGCAATTTAATTTAAGCAGATCAACAAGGCAGGGATGCCCACTATCACCCTTATTGTTCGCGTTAGCTATAGAACCACTAGCAGAATTGATAAGAACAGAAAATAAAATAAAAGGGATAAAAATAAAAGACAAGGAATATAAAATCATTTTATTTGCGGATGATGTTATAGTATACTTAACAGAACCAGAATTATCAATAAAAGAATTACATAAGAAATTGAAGGAATATGGAGAAGTGTCGGGTTACAAGATTAATGCAAATAAAAGTGAAGCAATGCCAATGAATAATGCGGATTTCTCACAATTTAAGAAGGAATCACCATTCAGATGGCAAATGCAAGCAATAAGATACCTAGGTATACAAATAAATAAAAACCTCGGCCATCTATATAAACTCAATTATTATCCAGTAATGAAAAAATTACAGGACGATTTAGAGCATTGGAAAGATTTACCACTAACACTAATAGGAAGGATAAACTGTATTAAAATGAACATTTTCCCAAGGATACAATACCTATTTCAGGCATTGCCAATACACTTGACAGAGAAATTCTTCAAGGAGTTAAAGAAAATAATAAGGACATTTTTATGGAAAGGGGGGAAACCGAGGATAGCATTAGATAAATTAACAGAATGGTATAAACAAGGAGGCTTACAACTGCCAAACTTTAAAAATTATTATAGAGCCGCACAATTAAGATACCTATCAGATTTTTATCAAACAAGGGAAAAGCCAGATTGGACTAGATTAGAACTAGATAAAATAGGGGAGAAGATACCTGAACATATATAAATGGGATGAAAAATTGGTACAACATAGGAGTTCTCCAGTATTACATCATCTGCTCAATATTTGGAAGAAGATTCATGTAGAAAGGAATAAAACAAATTACCAATTACCAAAACTAATACTGACGCAAAATCAGTTAATCCCTTTTACAATAGATAACCTTTCCTTTAGAGAATGGGAGAAAAAAGGGATCAAAAGAATAGAAAATTGTTTTTCAGGAAATAAATTACTATCCTTTGAACAAATGAAGGATAAATATAATATAACTCAAGATACAGAGTTGGCATACTACCAACTGAGATCCTACTTGAAGGACAAATTGGGAAGCAGTCTGAGGTTACCAGAGGGAAGTAATTTTGAATATGTGATTACAGATACAATGAGAATCAAAAAATTTATAACAAATATGTATATTAAACTGCAAGAAAAGGAGAATGAGGAAACAAATGGTAAAATTAAACAAAAATGGGAACAAGATTTAAACATAACAATAAAGAAGGAAACATGGGAGAAGTTATGCTCTGGAACTATGAGAAATACAATAAACACGAGGTTACGTATGATACAATATAACTGGATACACAGGCTATACATTACACCTCAAAAGTTAAATAAATGGGACCCAACTGTATCTGACAGATGTTTTTGCTGTAAAAAAGAAGTGGGAACAACAATTCATGCAATCTGGACATGTGAGAAAGTGGAAAAATTTTGGGAAGATCTAAACCAGATATTAAATAAAATTACAGAAAACAACATACCAAAAAACCCAGAGATCTTCCTCCTAAGTAACATAAAAAACAAAGAATTTGGACTTGATTTGGATGGTGCACAAAAAAGATTTGTTAAGATAGCTCTAGCCGTAGCAAAAAAATGTATTATGTCAACTTGGAAATTAGAAGATAACTTGAGAATACAACAATGGTATATAGAAATGATTAAATGTATTCCATTAGAAAAAATAACATATAATTTAAGAAATAATATTGAAATATTTGAACAAATATGGGAGCCATACATGAAACACAATAGAGAAAACCTACCGGGGACATCTATCACCTAAAATAACGAAAGGAGAAGGAAATGAAAAGAATTGACTCAGTGGAATTTCTTGTTTATTTTTATTGAATGACAACATTGTTTGACTGGTTTAATGTATCTTGGGTTCTGTACTTTAAATGAATGGGGGGGGGAGGTAGGGAGGGTGGGATGGGAGGAGGGAGTGGGGGAAGAAATGACACTATATATTTGAAAAGGAAAATGTATGTATCTTGGTCAATGTGGTTTATGGTGTGAAAAATAAAAAATTTTAAAAAAAAGGTTGTTGTCATTACACCACTTAATGAGCTGATCCATCTCCCTCCTGTACATTTCCTCATTGCTGTTTGTGATTCTTCCAACAACTGAGGTGTCAACAGCAAACTTGTAGATAGCATTGGAATTGAGCCTGGCCACACACTCTTGGGTGTATCACGAGTAGAACAGTGGGCTAAGCTGGCATCCTTGTGTTAATGATCAGTGAGGAGACATTTCCAATTTATACTGACACTAAACCCATCTCACCCACACTGGTTCCCACACTGGTTCCAGCTGCCAGGATTTGGCCCATGTCTCTCTAATCCTTTCGTATCTCTGGCTTTCGTTAAACCCCTCACTTCTTCCCCCGTCGCCTTCCCCCAGCTCTGTCTCTCTCCCTTTTCCCTGTCTCCTTTTGCACAGACAAAATCAATTTTCACCTCTCCCCTCATCATGTCCAATTCACATCTTTTGTTGGTGGTCCACCCAGCATCATCTATATTCTGAGATTTCCTGTTTTCTGGCTTATTCCTTGAAGAGCTCAGGCCTGGAACGTCAATATATCTTTGCCTCCTAAGAACGCTGAAACACCGGCTGAGTTCCTCCAGCATTTTGGTGTGTTTTTAACTACGATCACAGCATCTGCAGACTTCCATGTTTGACTCTGCGTTCACCCGGTCTGTTGCTCTTATGATTTTGACCACCTCTGAGGTCACCCCTCATCCTCCTGTACTCCCAAGGAATAAACCCCCAGCCTGCTCCACCTCTCCAGCTCAACAACTTATTTCCCGCAGCAAGATGACCAGAACGGGAACATCATCGTCCAAATGGGGCCTCACCAGCATCTTGTAGAACCATAGAACATTACAGCACAGAAAGAGGCCCTTCTAGTCAATATAGTACTATTTTTATCCCTAGTCCCAATGACATGCACCCAGTCCAACTCCCTCCCATCCATGGACCTGTCTAAAATCTTAAATGTTAAAATTGAGCCCACTTTCACCATTTCAGCTGGAAGCTCATTCTACACTCCCACCACTCACTGTGTGAAGAAGTTCCCCCTAAACTTTTCAGCCTTAATCCATGATCTCTGGTTTGTATTTCACTGACTCTCAGTGGGAAAAGCCTGTCTACATTTACTCTGTCTATTCCCCATCATAATTTTAAATACCTCCATCAAATCTCCCCGCATTCTTCTACGCTCCAGGGAATAAAGACCTAACCTGTTTAACCTTTCCCTGTAACTCAGTTCCTGGAGTACAGGCAACATCCTAGTAAATCTTCTCCACACTCTTTCTATCTTTCCTGTAGTTCGGTGACCAAAACTACACAATGCTCCAAATTTGGCCTCGCCAATGTCTTATACAACCATCGCATCCCAACTCCTAGACTCAATACTTTGATTTATGAAGGCCATATGCCAAAAGCTCTCTTTATAATCCTGTCCTCCTGTGACGCCACATTCAGGAAATTATGTATCTGTATTCCCAGATCCCTCTGTTCTACTGCATTCATCAGTGTCTGACCGTTCACCATGTATGTCCTTCCTTGGTTTGTCCTTCCAAAATGCAACACCTCACACTTGTCTGCATTAAATTCCATCTGCCATTTGTCAGCCCATTTTTTCAGCTGGTCCAGATCTCTGCAAGCTTTGAAAACCCTCCTCACTGTCCACAACACCCCCAATCTCAGTGTAATATGCTGATCCAATTTACCATTTGATCATCCTCATTGATATGGCTTCTTCTGCTTTCTTTAAATACTTTTGTATGTTATCTTGTTTCAGACTTTGTAGTTTCTTTCTGATGAGACTAATCTGCACCTTGCACTCATGCATGACATCTTGAAGACTGAAGCTGTGGTTCTGTTCCACAGATAAGTTTCCGTGGACTTTTCTGCAGTAGCTTTTTTAAAAAAAATATATCGTAAATTGTAGACTTTCTGTTGTTGTAGGTTCTCATTAGAACAGTAATGCTCACCCCACGTTCTAGTTTCTTAATTATTTCAAGTTTGTCACTCAATGTCAACGTGTTCTTTCTCTTCCCACTGCAAAGTTTATTAAAATTTTCGTACAGCATGGTAACAGGCCCTTTCGGCCCACAATACCCGTGCCACCCAATTAACTTACAACGCACGGTACGTTTTGAAGGGTGGGTGGAAACCGGAGGCCCCAGGGAAAACCCACCCAGACACGGGGAGAACGTACAAACTCCTTACAGAAGTGCGGGATCCGAACGCCGGTGCTGTAAAGGCGTTGCGCTAACTGCTGTGCTGCCCGTAATTGATCTACTTTAGTGCCCATTGTTATGAATCTGTAATTATGTATGGTTGCCGCTGCATATCTGTGGTGCACAAGCACGCACACAAAAGCCTGCTAAATTTTAAAAGATTACGAGTTTTTGAAAAGTCCAGATTCGTGAATGGCCGGGTTTCAGGCATCCAGATTTTAGGACTTTTACTGTACAATCCGGTGAAAGTGTTGCTCCAGACCA
This sequence comes from Narcine bancroftii, assembly GCF_036971445.1. Taxonomy (NCBI): domain Eukaryota; kingdom Metazoa; phylum Chordata; class Chondrichthyes; order Torpediniformes; family Narcinidae; genus Narcine; species Narcine bancroftii. The sequence goes on along the minus strand of NC_091470.1, from coordinate 194,249,844 downwards.
CGAGTGCACACCCATACTCCTGGAACACCAATACCCCTAGAGCGGAACCCTGCAAAAGGTAGGGGACTTGGCCCAGGTTGTCACAGTCAAAACCCTCCCCACATCAAGAACATCTACGGGGAATGCCACCATCGGAGAGCAGCAGCGATCATTACCCAGCACACACTCTGTTCTTGCTACTGCTATCAGGAAAGAGGTCTCGCACCACCAGGTTCAGGAACAGCTGCTCCCCCTCCACCATCAACAACAAATTCAAATCATGGACTCATTTAAGGACTCATTATTACTGAATATTTATTTTCTCTATTGCATAGTTTGTTTGCACTTCTTTGTTTATATCTCTTTTTTGTACATATCTTTAGCAAACTGTTTTTTGCTTTACTGATAAGTGGTAATTCTGCCTGGCCTGCAGGAAAAAAGATCTCAGGGTCGCGTGTATGTACTCTGACAATAAATCTGAACACGATACACGGTTTTTATTCACAAATGCACAAAGGTATAATTGAAAATAAATATATGAATATTCTGGGATGATCTCAGGCTAGATCACAAAATATAGGAGCAGAAGTAGGCCATTCAGCCCATAGAGTCTGTCCCACCATTCAATCATGAGCTGATCCATTCTCCCACTCACCCCCACTGCCTGGTCTTCTCCCCATAACCTTTGAATTCCTGGCTAATCAAGAACCTGTCAATCTCTGTCTTAAAATACACACAATGACTTGGCCTCCACTGGATACTATTTGGAGAAGGGGGGGATGAGAGTGGATTGGGGACACAAAGTGGTGGGAGGAAGAGAGAGAGAAGGGGGGGGGGATTGGGTGAAATGAGGAAGTTTGGTGCTGCTTCTGTTGGGGAGTGGACTGCCCAAGAGGATGAGGGGTGGGGGGGGGTTGTTGGGCAACTACCTCTCACCTTCCCCTAAACACATCCTCAGCCAGACTGCGAATCTGGGGCTCTATGGTGGTGACTGAGGTCTGTGGTGATGGGAGGGGCTACAGCTGTGGGTGGGTCCTGTTGGAGGGGCTACAACAGTGATGGGTGAGGCCTGGTTTTGACTACAGCAGTGGGTGGGGCTAATACAGTAGGTGGGGCCTGAGTGGGAGGAGCCACAGCAGTGGGCAGGGCATGTGGCAGGAGGAGGAGACACAGTAGAGGGAGGGGTGTCCATTCTGACCCCTGCAGCATCTCACCTTTGACCCCTGTCTCCCCAGATAACCTGTTAGTGATCACTGTGGCAACCAGCGAAACGGAGGGCTTCAAACGATTCATGCGTACCACCAAGCACTTCAACTACACTGTCAAGGTACAGTGAGGGCAGTGGAGGGGGTGGGGGGAATGAGGGGAGCATGACAGTGGGGAGAGGGGAGTGAGGCAGAGGCCATTGGGAAAAGGGGAGTGAGGTGGAGAGTGGTGGGGGAAGGGGAAGGTGGTGGGAGAGAGGGGAGTAGGCCAGAGGGCAATGGGTGGGTGGTGGGGAGAGGGAGTGTGGGAGGAGTATGCCCATGGTACGGGGAGGAGGGGGAGGAGAGAAGGAGGGTAGGTAAGGGGTGGGGGAGGAAGGGGTGATGCCTGAGGTTCCGGGAAGGGCTGGGCTGGTATCTGGCATCTAGGTTTTAACCTTGAGCTTTGCGTCCTAGCCTGGGTTAGGAAGCAGCAAGGACCCTGGGATGAGGAGGGGGTGGTGGGTACCGTGCCCCTGGGTCACGCCTCACTGAACCCCTAGACCAAGGTTCACTGAGCTGCTGATGCTTTCTCACCCCCCACCCCCTCAGGTCCTGGGACTGGGGGAAGAGTGGAAGGGGGGCGACGTGGCCCATACCGTGGGGGGAGGACAGAAGGTCCGGTGGCTGAAGAGGGAGCTGGAGAAGTACGTGGCAAAGGAGGACCTCATTGTGATGTTTGTGGACAGGTAGGCCCGGGTGGTGGTTGGGGTGGGGGGTGGTGTGGTGGGGGGGAGGGGTCCTTTGGCCCACTCCAGTGACTCACCCAAGGCCAGGACAGGGAAGAAAGCCCCTCCAAAGGCAGCGCAAGGCCGAGGGTCACGCCTGCGGGATAGCAGGAGGCCTGGTCTCTTGTCACTCCTCTTCGTCCCCTGCTCCCAATTCCCCAGGGCCTAGAAACCCTCAGCTGCAAATATTTAGATCAAGAGGGGGAGAGAAAAAGAGAGGGGCAATGGGATTAGTTTGGGACTGATACAGGACTAGGGAGAGAGCAGAGCAGTGGGATCAGTGTGGGGACTGATTCAGCTGTGGGGAGAGAGTGGGATCAGTATGGAGACTGACACAGGGTGGTGGGGAGAGAGTGGGGCAATGGGATCAGTTTGGAGACTGATACAGGGCTGTGAGGAGAGAAGGGCAATGAGATTATTTGGGGAGAGAATGGGACAGTGGGATTAGTTTGGGAGCTGACACAGTGGGGCAATGGGATTAGTTTGGGGACTGATACAGGGTGGTGGGGAGAGAGAAGGGTAGTGGGATTAATTTGGGGACAAAGAGGGGTTTTTGTTTCAGATATAAAATTAGCTGTTTATGTCTGAATAACTGTACAAAGGTTAATTTTCCAACTGGATGCGCATTGCCTCTCCCAGGCTGGGTAGGTCAGGGTGAGGGCTGAGTTGAGCATCTGTCATCTGAGGAGCAGGCTCAGAAACAAGTGGGCCCCTGTGCAGAGTTCTACCTCAGCTCCCTGCAGCCTCTAGACATGGCACTTGAACAAAAGTTCTTTTCAAACCTTGAGTGGAAATTAATAAAAACCAGGAGATTATTTATTATTTAACTAAACACTTTACACATTGTCAAACCAACGTGGCAGGAGCAGTTGAATTGGGCATTCCCGGTGAAGGAGTCGAAGGAAAGAGAGAGAGAGAGGCAAGAAAGCCCATACCCTGGTCTTAAAATAGCGATGAGATGTTGGGTTGCTCTTCAGTTTGTTGTTTTAACCTTAGCCTTGTTAAATCTGTGGCCCCAGGGCTCTGCAGGGAGAGAACAGGGCCATGGAGAGGTGGGGGGAGAGTGAGTGGAGCTGTGGGGGGGGGGGGGGAGAGAGAGAGTGCAGAGCCATGGGATTAGTTTGAGGACTGATAAAGGAGACCGGGGCAGTGGGATTAGTTCAGGGATAGTTACAGGGCTGTGGGGGAGGGGAGAGCGGGGCTGTGGGGGGGTGGGAGGGAGAGAGTGGAGCTGTGGAGAGAAGAGAGGGGCTGTGGTGGAACGGACTGGGGGAGATTGAGCTGGCTGTGGGGGGGTGAGAGAGAGAGCGCGGAGCCGTGAGATTAGTTTGGGGACTGATACAGGGCTGTGGGGGAGAGTGGGGCTGTGGGATTAGTTTGGAGACTGATACAGGGCTGTAGGGAGTGAGAGAGTGGGGCCGTGGGATTAGTTTGGGGACTGATACAGGGCTGTGGGGGAGGGGAGAGCGGGGCTGTGGTGGGGGGGGGAGAGAGCGGAGCTGTGGGGAGGAGAGAGGGGCTGTTGTGGAAGAGAGAACGGACTGGGGGAGATTGAGCTGGCTGTGGGGGGAGAGAGAGAGAGAGCACGGAGCCGTGAGATTAGTTTGGGGACTGATACAGGACTGTAGGGAGTGAGGGGGGCAGTGGGATTAGTTCAGGGATAGTTACAGGGCTGGGGAGTGAGAGAGTGGGGCCATGGGATTAGTTTGGGGACTGTGGGAGAGTGCTGGTTAATGCCTCGAATTTCATGGGAAGACTAAGATACTGCCAACAGTTTTCTGGCCAAGAGCCCTCTCTGTTTCGATATCCGGACACAGGTGCCAGTGATCCAAAGCACAGCCTTGATTTTGTGCCTTGATTTCAGGAGGAACAGTGAAAGCCCACGTCACTCGTTCTGGTTTCCATGTCGAGTTTTGTCCTGTGTAGCCGGGATTGTCTCTCCGAGCCCACCTGAGCGTGAGAAGGGTGTGACAGTTCATAATATGGTTCTTGTTATTGTCCTGGATTCCGAGACATGTGATCTGTGGTCTAGTATTAAATTTACCTGGTCTGAACAAGAGGAGTTTGTGAAGCACTAGTTGTATGAAAGGATTGGGATCGGGTTCTATTTCCCTGAAGGCAGACCCTCCCCTCTACTCCCCTCTATGACCCTCCGACCTGTTTTTGTCTCCAGTGCATCACACAAAAGAGCTGGAGAAACTCAGCAGGTCACGCACCACCTAGAGCAGTGGTTCTCAACCTTTATCTTCCCACTCACATCCCACTTTAAGTAATCCCTCGGCCATCGGTGCTCTGTGATCAGTAAGGGGTTGCTTAAGGTGGGATGTGGGTGGGAAGAAACAGTTTGAAACCCACTGTTTTAGTCGTCCCTCATTGACTCGTTATGTGCACCATTTCATAACTCCAAAGGAAATGGGCCAGTGACAATTTTTTCTCAAGCAAAATATTTCAGTCACAATTGGGTCTAGAGCAGCGATTCTCAACTTTTCCTTCCCACCTTAAGCAACCCCTTATTGATCACAGATCACTGATGGCTTAGGGATTACTTAAAGTGGGATGTAGTGGGAAGTAAAAGGTTGAGAACCACTGACCTACAGGAAGTAAAGGGTAACCAATGTTTCGGGCCTAGGGCCTTCATCAAGGTGTGAGCAAAAACATGGATAAAGCATGGTGGGAAGGAAGGGGCAGGAGGAGGGAGGAAGGGGCGGGGAGGAGGGAGGAAGGGGCAGGGGAGGAGGGAGGAAGGGGCAGGGGAGGAGGGAGGAAGGGGCAGGGGAGGAGGGAGGAAGGGGCAGGGGAGGAGGGAGGAAGGGGCAGGGGAGGAGGGAGGAAGGACGGGGCAGGGGGAGGAGGAGAGGAGGGAGAAAGGGGGCGGGGAGGAGGGAGGAAGGGGCAGGGGAGGAGGGAGGAAGGGGCAGGGGAGGAGGAGAGGAAGGGGCAGGGGAGGAGGAGAGGAAGGGGCAGGGGAGGAGGAGAGGAAGGGGCAGGGGAGGAGGAGAGGAAGGGGCAGGAGGAGGAGGAGAGGAGGGAGAAAGGGGGCGGGGAGGGGAGGAGGGAGGAAGGGGCAGGGGAGGAGGAGAGGAAGGGGCAGGGGAGGAGGAGAGGAAGGGGCATGGGGAGGAGGAGAGGAGGGAGAAAGGGGGCGGGGAGGAGGAGAGGAGGGAGGAAGGGGCAGGGGAGGAGGAAGGGGAGGGGAGGAAGGAGGAAGGGGGTGGGGAGGAGGGAGGAAGGGGCAGGGGAGGAGGAAGGGGAGGGGAGGAAGGAGGAAGGGGGTGGGGAGGAGGGAGGAGGGAGGAAGGGGCAGGGGAGGAGGGAGGGAGGAAGGGGCAGGGGAGGAGGGAGGGAGGAAGGGGCAGGGGAGGAGGGAGGAAGGAAGGGGCAGGGGAGGAGGGAGGAAGGAAGGGGCAGGGGGAGGAGGAGAGGAGGGAGAAAGGGGGCGGGGAGGAGGAGAGGAGGGAGGAAGGGGCAGGAGAGGAGATTAGGAGGAAGGAAGGAAGGGGCGGGGAGGAGGAAGGAAGGAAGGGGCGGGGAGGAGGGAGGAAGGGGGCGGGGAGGAGGGAGGAAGGGGGCGGGGAGGAGGGAGGAAGGGGGCGGGGAGGAGGGGGGAAGGGGGCGGGAGGAGGGGGGAAGGGGAAAGGGAAGGGGGCGGAGAGGAGGGAGGGAGGAAGGGGAGAAGGGGCAGGAGAGGAGGGAGGAAGGGGCAGGGGGAGGAACACAGGCCAACAGGTAAGAAGTGATAGGTGGATGAGGTGGGAGGGTAACAGAGAAAACCTGAGAGGTAATAAGACAGGATTAGCTCTCTTAGCTCTGTGAATGGAGAGGGAATGGGGAGCTGGAGGAAAGAAGACAGAGGGATGGGGAATGAGAGAGACTGGGGGGGTGGTTAACAGAAACTGGAGACAAGTTCTGCTCACCAGCACCTGTTTCCCAGGGCAAGAATAGCAAACACCAGAGGATGTCTGTGTGTGCAAAGAGAAGGGAGGGAAGTTTAGGGGAGACGTCAGGGGTGTCTTTTTTAACACAGAGAGTTGTGGGGGTCTGGAATGCCTTGCTAGGTGTGGTGGTAGAGGCTGGAACATTAGGAGCATTTAAGAGACTCTTAGACAGGCACATGGATGGAAGAAAAATAGAGGGTTATGGGTTAGGGAGGGTTTAGTAATTTTTTTGGTTGGTATATATGGGTCAGCACAACATTGTGGGCTGAAGGGCCTGTAATATGCTATATTAATGTCGTCTGTTGGAATTCAGGAAGGTTAGAAGAGATAGAGGCTGAGAAGTGAAAAGGGGAGGGGGCAGCTCCTTGAATGGAGAGGGATGGGACTGGGGAGCTGGAGGTGAGGGGACAGCGATTAACAGAAACCGTCAGGTTGGAGAATGCCTGAGCTCTTTCTCCAGCTTCTCCCCCAGACCAGGAGACTCCCATGGAGGGATATTGTACCTTCGGTGTCAGCCCTGACCCCCGAGGTGACTGCCACCAACACTTCTCCACCTTGTGCCCTGCAGTTATGACGTCATCTTCGCTGGGCCCCCCGTGGAGTTGCTCCAGAAATTCCTGCACTTCAACCACAAGCTGGTGTTTGCCGCTGAGGGCTTCCTGTGGCCAGACGAGTCTTTGGAGGATCTCTACCCCACTGTCCACACCGGCAAGCCATACCTCAACTCCGGAGGTGAGATCGGGTTCTTTGTTTTTTTTTAAAAAAATTTATTTTTCACATTATAAACCATATTGACCAAGATACATACAGACATTTTTCTTCTTAAATATATACAGTGTCGTTTTCTCCCCCTTTTCCCCCCTCCCTTCCCTCCCTCCCTCACCCCCCTCCCCATTTATTTGAAGTTCAATCTTTAAGATACATTAAACCGTTAAACAATGTTGTCACTTAATAAAAATAAACAAGAAATTTTACTGAGTCAGTTCTTTTCATTGTCTTCTCCTTCTGTCATTTTAGGTGGTGGAAATCCATGGTAGGATTTCTCTATTGTGTTTCATGTATGGCTCCCATATTTGTTCGAATATTGTAATGTTATTTCTTAAATTATATGTTATTTTTTCTAATGGAATACATTTATTCATTTCTATATACCATTGTTGTATTCTCAAGTTGTCTTCTAATTTCCAGGTTGACATAATACATTTTTTTGCTACAGCTCAGGCTATCATAACAAATCTTTTTTGTGCTCCATCCAAATCGAGTCCAAATACTTTGTTTCTTATATTACTTAGGAGGAAGATCGTTGTGTTTTTTGGTATATTGCTTTTTGTGATTTTATTTAATATCTGGTTTAGATCTTCCCAAAATTTTTCCACTTTCTCACATGTCCAAATTGCATGAATTGTTCCCATTTCCTTTATACAGCGAAAACATCTGACTGATACTGTTGGGTCCCCATTTATTTAACTTTTGGGCGTGATATATAGCCTGTGTAATCAATTATATTGTATCATGCGTAACCTCGTGTTTATTGTATTTCTCATAGTTCCGAAGCATAGCTTTTCCCATTTTTCATTTTTATGTTTAGATCTTGAACCCACTTTTGTTTGGGCTTACAGCTTATTTCATTGTTCTCTTTCTCTTGCAGTTTGATGTACATGTTTGTTATAAATCTTTTAATTATCATTGTGTCTGTAATCACATATTCAAAGCTGCTTCCTTCTGGTAACCTCAGCCTGCTTTCCAACTTGCACGGTTTGAGGCGATATCAGCCCACTGGTGGTGGTCAATGTGGCAGGCACCAAGAGCTTTCTTTAGGCAGTCCTTGTACCTCTTCTTTGGTGCACCTCTGTCACGGTGGCCAGTGGAGAGCTCGCCATATAACACGATCTTGGGAAGGCGATGGTCCTCCATTCTGGAGACGTGACCCACCCAGCGCAGCTGGATCTTCAGCAGCGTGGACTCGATGCTGTCGGCCTCTGCCATCTCGAGTACTTCGATGTTAGGGATAAAGTTGCTCCAATGAATGTTGAGGATGGAGCAGAGACAACGCTGGTGGAAGCATTCTAGGAGCCGTAGGTGATGCCGGTAGAGGACCCATGATTCGGAGCCGAACAGGAGTGTGGGTATGACAACGGCTCTGTATACGCTTATCTTTGTGAGGTTTTTCAGTTGGTTGTTTTTCCAGACTCTTTTGTGTAGTCTTCCAAAGGCGCTATTTGCCTTGGCATGTCTGTTGTCTATCTCGTTGTCGATCCTTGCATCTGATGAAATGGTGCAGCTGAGATAGGTAAACTGGTTGACCGTTTTGAGTTTTGTGTGCCCGATGGAGATGTGGGGGGGGGCTGGTAGTCATGGTGGGGAGCTGGCTGATGGAGGACCTCAGTTTCTTCAGGCTGACTTCCAGGCCAAACATTTTGGCAGTTTCCACAAAACAGGACGTCAAGCGCTGAAGAGCAACTAAAGTGGCATTGTCTGCAAAGAGTAGTTCACGGACAAGTTTCTCTTGTGTCTTGGTGTGAGCTTGCAGGCGCCTCAGATTGAAGAGACTGCCATCCGTGCGGTACCAGATGTAAACAGCATCTTCATTGTTGAGGTCTTTCATGGCTTGGTTCAGCATCATGCTGAAGAAGATTGAAAAGAGGGTTGGTGCGAGAACGCAGCCTTGCTTCACGCCATTGTTAATGGAGAAGGGTTCAGAGAGCTCATTGCTGTATCTGACCCAACCTTGTTGGTTTTCGTGCAGTTGGATAACCATGTTGAGTCAACTATTTTAAGTACCGCTGGGCATTTTAACATAAATTTATAACCTTTTTTCCACAGGGTTGTTTTTGCTGCATTGAACTCCTTCCTCTTCTTCAGGAGTTCATAACTTATATCTGGATAGAAAAAAATTTTTTGACCCTTGTATTCCAGTGGTTTTTTTGTCTCCTTATTTTTTTCATTGCTTTCTCCAATATATTTTCTCTTGTTGAATATCTTAGGAATTTTATATCTTAGGAATGGATCTTGGTTGTTGTTGTGGTTGTGGTTTAGGGGCTAATGTTCTGTGTGCCCTTTCTATTTCCATTTCTTCCTGTAATTCTGGTCTTCCTAGGACCCTGGGGATCCAATCTTTTATAAATTCTCTCATATTCTTGCCTTCTTCATCTTCCTTAAGGCCCACTATCTTTATATTATTTCTTCTATTATAATTTTCCATTATATCTATCTTCTGAGCTAACAGCTCTTGTGTCTCTTTAACTTTTTTATTAGATTCTTCTAATTTCTTTTTTAAGTCCTCTACCTCCATTTCTATGGCTGTTTCTCATTCTTCCACCTTGTCTACTCTTTTTCCTATATCTGTCATGATCATCTCTAATCTATTCACTTTTTCTTCTGTACTTTTTAGTCTTCTTTTTATTTCACTGAATTCTTGTGATTGCCATTCTTTTACTGTTTCCATATATTCTTTAAAAAAATAAATCCATGTACTTGCCCTTCCCTTCATCTTCCATTTCTCTGTGTTCTTCCTCCTCTTCTTCTGAGTCCACTCCAGGATCTGTGTCCTTTACATCTGTCTCTTCTGGTTTTCTTGTTGGGTTGTTTGTTTTATTTTGTTGGGTATTTTTGGTCTTCTTATTTTTATTAAACAGCGTCTTCATTGTTGGGGTCTTTCATGGCTTGGTTCAGCATCATGCTGAAGAAGATTGAAAAGAGGGTTGGTGCGAGAACACAGCCTTGCTTCACGCCATTGTTAATGGAGAAGGGTTCAGAGAGCTCATTGCTGTATCTGACCCGACCTTGTTGGTTTTCGTGCAGTTGGATAATCATGTTGAGGAACTTTGGGGGACATCCGATGCGCTCTAGTATTTGCCAAAGCCCTTTCCTGCTCACGGTGTCGAAGGCTTTGGTGAGGTCAACAAAGGTGATGTAGAGTCCTTTGTTTTGTTCTCTGCACTTTTCTTGGAGCTGTCTGAGGGCAAAGACCATGTCAGTAGTTCCTCTGTTTGCGCGAAAGCCGCACTGTGATTCTGGGAGAATATTCTCAGCGACACTAGGTATTATTCTATTTAGTAGAATCCTAGCGAAGATTTTGCCTGCAATGGAGAGCAACGTGATTCCCCTGTAGTTTGAGCAGTCTGATTTCTCGCCTTTGTTTTTGTACAGGGTGATGATGGTGGCATCACGAAGATCCTGAGGCAGTTTACCTTGGTCCCAACAAAGCTTGAAAAACTCATGCAGTTTGGCATGCAGAGTTTTGCCGCCAGCCTTCCAGACTTCTGGGGGGATTCCATCCATACCTGCTGCTTTGCCACTTTTCAGTTGTTCGATTGCCTTATATGTCTCATCCAGGGTGGGAACCTCATCCAGCTCTAGCCTTAGGGGCTGTTGAGGGAGCTGGAGCAGGGCGGAATCTTGGACTGAGCGGTTGGCACTGAAAAGAGATTGGAAGTGTTCTGACCATCGGTTGAGGATGGAGATCTTGTCGCTGAGGAGGACTTTGCCGTCTGAGCTGCGCAGCGGGCTTTGGACTTGGGGTGAGGGGCCGTACACAGCCTTTAGAGCCTCGTAGAAACCCCTGAAGTCGCTGTTTACATCCGGTACCGCACGGATGGCAGTCTCTTCAATCTGAGGCGCCTGCAAGCTCACCAAGACACAAGAGAAACTTGTCCGTGAACTACTCTTTGCAGATGATGCCGCTTTAGTTGCCCATTCAGAGCCAGCTCTTCAGCGCTTGACGTCCTGCTTTGCGGAAACTGCCAAAATGTTTGGCCTGGAAGTCAGCCTGAAGAAAACTGAGGTCCTCCATCAGCCAGCTCCCCACCATGACTACCAGCCCCCCCACATCTCCATCGGGCACACAAAACTCAAAACGGTCAACCAGTTTACCTATCTCGGCTGCACCATTTCATCAGATGCAAGGATCGACAATGAGATAGACAACAGACTCGCCAAGGCAAATAGCGCCTTTGGAAGACTACACAAAAGAGTCTGGAAAAACAACCAACTGAAAAACCTCACAAAGATAAGCGTATACAGAGCCGTTGTCATACCCACACTCCTGTTCGGCTCCGAATCATGGGTCATCTACCGGCACCACCTACGGCTCCTAGAACGCTTCCACCAGCGTTGTCTCCGCTCCATCCTCAACATCCATTGGAACGCTTACACCCCTAACATTGAAGTACTCGAGATGGCAGAGGTCGACAACATCGAGTCCACGCTGCTGAAGATCCAGCTGCGCTGGATGGGTCACGTCTCCAGAATGGAGGACCATCGCCTTCCCAAGATCCTGTTATATGGTGAGCTCTCCACTGGCCACCGTGACAGAGGTGCACCAAAGAAAAGGTACAAGGACTGCCTAAAGAAATCTCTTGGTGCCTGCCACATTGACCACCGCCAGTGGGCTGATAACGCCTCAAACCGTGCATCTTGGCGCCTCACAGTTTGGCGGGCAGCAATCTCCTTTGAAGAAGACCACAGAGCCTACCTCACTGACAAAAGGCAAAGGAGGAAAAACCCAACACCCAACCCCAACCAACCAATTTTCCCTTGCAACCGCTGCAATCGTGTCTGCCTGTCCCGCATCGGACTTGTCAGCCACAAACGAGCCTGCAGCTGACGTGGACTTTTTACCCCCTCCATAAATCTTCGTCCGCGAAGCCAAGACAAAGAGAAGATTTTTATTAAAAGTGTCTTTGTGTTGGTCTTCTTCCTCTGGCTTGGTCATCTGTTGTTTCTTTGATTTCTTATTTTTATTCTTTTCCTTCTTGTTCTCGTTATTTTCTATGTTTTCCTGTTGAGTCTTGCAGTTGTGTTGTAGTTTTGTCTGTTTCAGCTGTGGAGATTTACTCCTCAGCTGGTCCCCCCTCCCGTCAGTGTTATTTTTGTCTTGCGCGGTTGTGCACTTTTGTTTGGCTCCGTGAGCCATTTTTGTAGTCCCAAATTCGGGGTTTCCACTGACCTCAGGGAGCGGGCTTCTCTCTCCACGACGGGCTTCCTCGTACCGGTAAGGCCTTCACCTTCCTCCTCCGATGTCCTTCCTTCTTCTTTTCCTCCCGTTGTTTTTGGTTTTTCTTTCTTCGCTGCCATTTTCTCCACACTTTCACTTTCACTTTGTTGTGGTTTCTATGTTTGTGCCTTTGTTTTTTCTCTATCTTTTTTTTACTTTTCTGGAGAGGGCTGGAGTTCCCCTACCGGCCACTACTCCATCACGTGACTCAGATCGGGTTCTTTGTTGCGGTACATAGAGCAATCCTTGATGAAGGTCTCAAAGTTGGTTGTGTATCTTTATCATTGCTATATAAAGAGTTCTGTCTGTCTGACCTGCTGAGTTTCTCCATCATTGTTTTTAATAAAACATTCCAGCTCCATACAGGCCCTTCAGCCCATGATGTTGTGCCGACCTTATCTACAGTAACAGGTCCTTTCGGCTCACAAGCCCATGTCGCCCAATTTCACCATTCACCTACAACCGCTGCTATGTTTTGAAAGGATGGGAGGAAGCCGGAGGCCTAGGGAAAACCCACACAGATATAGGGAGAACATACAAACTCCTTACAGACAGCGCGGGTTTCAAACCGTAGTCCCGATCACTGGCGCTGTAACAGCGCTGTGCTAACCGCTGCACTAACTATGCCACCCTTCCTGACCTCATACCTGTAACCTTCTATTTTCCTTGCATCCATGGGCCTGTCTGAGAGTCTCTTCAATGCCCCTTAATATTCCAGCCTCCACTACCACCCCTGGCAATGCATTCCAGGCACCTGCATCTCTCTGTGTTTAAAAAAAAAAAACCCCTCCCCTAAACCGTAACCTTGTACAGATGTCCTGTGGTATAGGTACACAATCCTTTATCCGGACATCTAAAATGCGGAAAGCTCCAAAAACCGGCTTTTTTTTTTCCCTGGTGCTGTACAGCGGAGGGAGAGAGGGACAACAGCGCACTAGGTTGGGCGGTGGGGGGGGGGGCAGAGATAGCAGCGTGACTCGGGGTGGGTGGGGAGGAGAGAGATGGCAGCACGACTGGGTGGGCTGGGGGGAGGGACAGCAGTATGACTCAGGTGGGTGAGGGCGCGACTGGAAGGGGGTGGATACGGCAGCACATTTCAGGTGGGCTTAAATGTGGGGCAACTGGCTTTTGTTCTGAAATCTGGAAAAATTCGAAATTCGGAGCACACTGTCACCCAAGGGTTCCGAATAAAGGATTGTGTACCTGTATTTGCAGCTGTCACCCTGGGAAGAAGCTGCTGCCTGTCCTCCTAATCTATGGCCTCATTATTTTATGCGCCTCTGTTAAGTCTCCTCTCATCCTTCTTCACTCCAAAGAGAAAACTTCCAGCCCTGTTAACCTCACCTCATGTGTCACGTTCTCCAATCCAGGCAACATCCTGGTGATTCTACTCCGCACCCTCTCAAGAGCTTCCATATGCTTTCCGAAAGAGTTCGTTTTGCAGGCTATCTATCTGTCTACCCCTATGTAGTACAGCCGTGAAGACACAGTCAAGCATGTAGAGTAGAATGGTGCAATGGCAACGTTGTAAATATTTTGAACTTAAATGAGACATACATCACGGTAATGGGACCTTCCAGCCCATGAGCCCATGCCGCTCATTTACATCCAATTAATATACAACCCCGCATGTTTTGAAAAGTGGGAAAGAAACCGGAGCCCCTGGGGAAAGCCCACGCAGACACGGGGAGAACATGCAAACTCCTTACAGACAGCGCAGGATTCGAACCCCAGTTGCTGGCGCCATACTAACCGCACTGTTGGTGGGGTTCATTCTGGAGACTGATAACATGGTGAAATGAACTGGCTTTGAATCTGGGGGTGCTTGATCTCACGTTGATGGATCCTCTCCCCGACGGGAGGGGGTTGAAGTGGGTGAGGCAGTGACCTGATAAGTGGACTTCTTTTCAGGGAGAGGTGTAGACTGAGTCAGTGGAGGGGTCGGAGTGGTGGGGTTTATCTTTTGGTTTGAGCTTTACTCAACTCCATGATATCCCCCTCCCTCTCTGCCCCCTCACTCCTCTCACTTGCCACCCCTTTTCCCCCCACTTCCTGCTTCCCTCCCCGCCTTGTCTCTCCCTGCTCCCTCTCCCTTTCTCCCCACTCCCTCTCCCTAACCATTCCACTCTCCCTGCCCCTCCTTTCCCCTCTCTCCCCACCTTGCAACCTCTCTCTCTCCCTGACCCATTCCTCTCTCCCTACCCCTCTCTCCCTGCCCAATTCCCCCTCCCTCTTTTCCTGCCGCTCCCTCTCTCCCTGCCCCTTGTCTCTCTCCCTTCCCCCAATCCCATTTCCCCACCACAGGGTTTATTGGATATGCCCCATACGTCTCTAACGTGGTGCAGCAGTGGAGGTTCAAGGATGACGATGATGACCAGCTGTTCTACACCCATGTCTACCTCGACCCCAAGCTACGGGTGAGTGGGGGAGGGGGTCTATGGGACCAGGCTCGGCATCTGATGCAACAGGGAGAAATTTCCGACTCGAGGACATTGGCAAGGATATTCCCTCTGCCCACGACCGCACACACGCATCGCTGCTACCCCGTGGCTCCCCGATCTCTTCCCCAACAAGGAGGAAAACTTGGCTGCCTGCGCCAAGGGGGCGCACTCTGGCCCAAGGGATTGCGCTCTGAGCTGTGGGGAATCGCGCACTGCGCCAGGGATTGTTACATTGCTGAATACAGTCTGCCACTTCCTGCAGGAAAAGTACCAGATCACTCTGGACCATCGCTCGACCATCTTCCAGAACCTCAATGGTGCTCTGGGTGAGTTTGGACCTTCCCCCTGGGGTGTTCCCTCCCCCCCTGGGGTGTTCCCTCCCCCCCTGGGGTGTTCCCTCCCCCCCTGGGGTGTTCCCTCCCCCCCTGGGGTGTTCCCTCCCCCCCTGGGGTGTTCCCTCCCCCCCTGGGGTGTTCCCTCCTCCCCTGGGGTGTTCCCTCCTCCCTGGGGTGTTCCCTCCCCCCACAACCTCCTGCCCCATCCCAGCTGCCCCTCCACCTCCCCTCCCAACTCTCCCCTCACCCCACCTCCCTCACACCTCCCCACTCACTCCCCATTTCTTCCCCCACCTTGACTGAACCATCTCCACCCTTCACTGTGATCACGGGAATCTCTCAGGCCTGAGCTCGGACCCTGAGGAGCAGTTCACTGGGGTGGGGCCAGGAGGTGGGAGGTGGGGTGGCTCTGGTGGCACAGCTGGTGGGAGCTCTGCTCTCTCAGCTCCAGTCATCTGGTACTGTCAACATAGTGCAGGGGGAATGAGGGGGGGACTGAGTGGAGAGGAAGCGGGGTTGTGATGGGAGGGACGAAGATGTGGACGTGGAAAAGGGCGAGGGGGTGGGATGGAATGAGATGGGTGGGGGTGAAAAAGAGGGGGTGAGATCAGGGGTGGGGCGAGGGAGGGGGTGGGAGAGGGCATGGTTATGTGAGTGACTGGGATGGAAAGTGTGTGCATGTGTGTGGAGTTTGCACATTCTCTCTGTGACCATGTGGGTTTCTCCTCTCCCCTGCCCCCCCAACTCTGGATCTCCAGTTACCTCCCCCCCCCACCCCCCATCCCAAGGGTTAGATCACCTTACATTGTGGGTGGCTGATGGACAGGTGGGAGTATTGTTGAGAGGAATGTGTGTGGGGTGGGATAGTATTGCTCTGTGGGCCAATTGGCCTCCATCCCTGCTGTAATAAGTGGTTAGAGTTGATGGGACATTTGGTCGATGGTCAAGTGGAAGGAGATTGGTTTGAAATCCATGGTAGAGATTGAAAATTTGGAATGAGAGATACAAATTTGAAGTGTTTGAGGAGAGGGACACTGGGGAGCATAATATCAGACCCTGGTTCGACCCCACTTGGAGTATTGTGGTCACCTCACTAGAGGAAGGATGTGGATGCTGTAGAGAGGGTGCAGAGGAGACTCACAAGGATGCCTCCTGGATTGGAGAGCGTGCCTCATGAGGAGAGGTTGAACTCAGTCTTTTCTCCTTGGAGTGATGGAGGATGAGGGGTGACCTGAAAGAGGTGTTCAGGATGTGGAGAGGCATTGATCGTGTGGATGGCCAGAGGCTTTTTCCCCGGCGGCTGAAATGACCAACATGAGGGGGGTGAGGTGTTAATGTGCTTGAGAGTAAGGGGATGTTATTCACACAGAGAGGGATGGGTGCAGGAAATGTGCTGCCAGCAACAGTGGTGGAGGCAGGGACGATGGAACTGAGAAAAATAGAGGGTTGTGCAGTATGAAAATTCTAGTCAGTTGTTGAGTGGGATATTGGGTCAGCACAGCACTTTGGGCCAAATGGCCTCTAACATGATGTAGATTTCTGTGTTTTATTTTAATTTACAATTTTGACGTATAGCACAGTAACAGGGCCGTGCTGTCCAATTAACCTACAACCCCCGTGCGTTTCGAATGGTGGGAGGGAACTGGAACCCCCTGGGAAAGCCCACGCAGACACAGGGAGAGCGTACAAACTCCTTACAGACAGCGCACAATTTGAACCCCGGTCCCGATCGCTGGCACTGTGACGCATTACACTAACCGCTACGCCAACAGTGCTGTCTCTATGAACCAGATGATTCCTCTGATGAATCTTAGAGGCTGTTAATCCAGAGGAGTAAGGGTGGGAGAATAGGAATGATGTTCTTGTCCTGAGAGCCAGAACAAATTCAATGGGTGAATAGCCTCCTGCATCAAGAAGTCTGTTTTTAAACTGTTTCTCTGCCTCCTCACAGATGAAGTGGTTCTCAAGTTTGAGAGAGGGAAGGCAAGAGTTCGGAACATTGCCCAGGACACCCTACCGGTGGTTATACACGGCAACGGTCCCACCAAGGTAAACGGGCAAAGGCCCACTGCACACCACGTGGCTGCGCTGGTCACCAGGGTACACTTCTGCTGAGGATGGGTCTGTCACTGTGTAACACTGGGGTACAGTACTGGTGGAGACGGGGACAGGTCTGTCATTGTGTAACACCGGGGTACAGTACTGGTGGGGACGGGTCTGTCACTGTGTAACAGTATTGGTGGGAGAGGACTCCAGGAATCTCCTGCACCCCTTCCCCCACAGATTAGTTTGTCTGCTGGATTTTTGTCATTGTGCACTAAATGGTCTGTTTTTCACTCAGCTCCAGCTCAATTATCTGGGAAATTACATCCCCAATGCTTGGACGCATGAGACTGGATGTGGGATCTGTGATGAAGATTTGTTGGACCTTTCAGAGCTGCAGGTGACTATG
Source organism: Narcine bancroftii (assembly GCF_036971445.1). Classification (NCBI taxonomy): domain Eukaryota; kingdom Metazoa; phylum Chordata; class Chondrichthyes; order Torpediniformes; family Narcinidae; genus Narcine; species Narcine bancroftii. Next base: position 194,232,735 of record NC_091470.1, on the reverse strand, counting down.
AGAGTTCGGTCAATGTATGTTGGGCTGGGTGTTGTGAAAACTGATGTTCTCCCTCCCGTGCGCGTTGGCGGTGGGTGTGTCATGCGCGTTGGCAGTGGGTGTGTCGTGTGCGTTGGCGGTGGGTGTGTCGTGCGCGTTGGGTGTGTCGTGCGCATTGGTGGTGGGTGTGTCGTGCGCATTGGCGGCTGTGTGTGTGTGTGCACACCGTGGTCTGGAGAATCTGTTTAATCAGGTTGTATGCTTACAGTGAGGAGTCACGTGATGGAGTAGTGGCCGATAGGGGAACTCCAGCCCTCTCCAGAAAAGTTAAAAAAAGATAGAGAAAAAGCAAAGGCACAAACTTAAAAACCAAAACAAAGTGAAAGTAAAAGTGTGAAGAAACTGGCAGCGAAGAAAGAAAAATCAAAAACAACGGGAAGAAAAGAAGAAGGAAAGATGTCGGAAGAAGAAGGTGAAGGCCTTACCTGTCCGAAGAGGCCCGCCGCGGAGAGAGAGGCCCGCTCCCACAGGTCAGTGGAAGTCCCGGGCTCGGGACTACAAAAATGACTCGCAGAGCCGAGTAAAAGTGCGCAACCGCGCATGCGCGAGGAGTCACGCATGCGCGATGCGCATGAAAAAAAACACACTGACGGGAGGGGGGAACAGCTGTGGAGTCGATCTCCACAGCTGAGAGAGACACCTGCAGCACAGCAGCAGGTGCAGAACACAGACAATAACGACAACAAGAAAGAAGAGGGTAAAAAGAAAACAAGGAAACAGCAGATGGTCAACCCAGAGGAGGAGGAAGAAGAAGAACAGAAAGAAGTGGAAAAAGAAGAGAAAAGCAAGACAATGGATGTATCTTTTTTTAAAGAATATATGGAATCAGTGAAAGAATGGCAATTACAAGAATTTGATGAGATAAAAAGAAGAATTAAGAATGCAGAAGATAGAATGAATAAAATGGAAGTGGCCATATCAGAATTGGCAAAAAGAGTGGAAAATATGGAAAAACGAGAAACATTTGTAGATATGGAAGTAAAAGACTTAAAAGAGAAATTAGAAGAATCTAATAAAAAAGCTAAAGAAGCACAGGAGCTGTTAGCTCAGAAGATAGATATGATAGAAAACTATAATAGAAGAAATAATATAAAGATAGTGGGCCTTAAGGAAGATGAAGAAGGCAAGAATATGAGAGAATTTATAAAAGAATGGATCCCCAGGGTCCTGTGAAGACCAGAATTACAGGAAGAAATGGAAATAGAGAGGGCACATAGAACTTTAGCCCCGAAACCACAACCGCAGCAAAAACCAAGATCCATTTTAGTAAAATTCTTAAGATATACAACAAGAGAAAATATATTGGAGAAAGCAATGAAGAAAGTAAGAGAGGACAAAAAGCCACTGGAATATAAAGGTTGTATGTTTACAGTCATGATAATAACCTCAAGCCTTTCTGTCCCTGAACCTGATCCCACTCTGCCACAGGACGAGGACTATCCCGTTGTGCTTATTGGTGTCTTCATCCTCCAACCGACTCCCTTCTTTGTGGAATTCCTGGAGCACCTCGTCACCCTGGATTATCCGCACAGTCAGCTGAACCTTTTCATCTACAACAGGGTATGTGGGAGTTAGTCTGCTTTTGGCCTGCAGTGGGGACATGGGGAAAGTGTCTTCCCTCAGCCTGCAGTGGGGACATGGGGTTTAGTCTGCCTTTGGCCTGTGGTGGTGACATGGGGTGGGGTGTCTGCCCTGCCCTCAGCCTACAGTGGGGACGTGGGCCAGGTGTCTGCCCTCGGCCTGCGGTGGGATCCTGGGGCAGATGTCTGCCCTCAGCCTGCAGTGGGGACGTGGGGGCGGTGTCTACTCAGCCTGCGGTGGGGGAGGGAGTGTTTGCCCTAGGCAGTGATGTGGGGGTTAGTCTGCCTTTGGCCTGTGGTGGGGACATTGGGGAGTGTCTGCCCTGCCCTCAGCCTGCAGTGGGAACATGGGGCAGGTGTCTGTCCTTGGCCTGGGGTGGGGACGTGGGGAAGGTATCTGCCTTCAATCTGCGGTGGGGACGTAGGGCAGGTGTCTGCTCTCAGCCTACAGTGGAGTCGTGGGGGAGGTGTCTGCCCTTGGCCTGTAGTGGGGATGTGGGGCAGATGTCTGACCTCAGCCAGCGGTGCCTGCCATCCTGATTCCACATCCTGTTTATTTCCGCCCTGCCCTTTGGCATGTGGAGCAATGTCTGCAGGCTGACAGCGGGGAGTCTGTGGGACTGAATCCTCCAAGGCGGTGCCTCCAGGGAGGGGAGGTCAGAGCTGCACAGTGGGTAAATCGCTGCCTCGTGCCTCCCAAGACCCAGCTTTGACCCCTCACCTCCACTATCCCAAAGGGATCAAGATCAAAGGGTGTCAGAGTGCAGCGAGAAAGTTTGTTGTGCAAACGATCCAGGCAGACATCCCAGACATAGTACAGAAAGGAAGACCCAGTATAACTACACAGACGTGCTGGAGAAATGTAGCAGGCCATGCAGTGTCCTTGAGAAGTATCCTTGATGAAGGGCACAGGATTTACTTTAACACAGAATATTCCAGTACAGTACAGGCTGTTCAGCTCACAATGTGCCTACCAACCTAAACAAATCTAAACTCTCCCTACCCCATAACCCTTCCATCTGTGTGCCTGTCTAAGAGTCTTTTAAATGCCTCTAATGTTCCAGCCTTCACCACAACCACCCCATGGCGAGGCATTCCAGGCCCCCACAACTCTCTGTGTAAAAAGAAATGCACCCCTGATGTCTCCCCTAAACTCCCCTCCCTTCACTTTGTACAGATGTCCTCTGGTTTTGCTAATTGGAGGACAAAACCTATTATTCCGTTTGGGCACCCGCCAACCTGACTGCATTAAAATTGAATTCTCTGATTTGTGTTATAACCCCCCCCCCACCATCAAATCTCTCTCCCCATCTCTCTGTCTCCTTTTCTTCGGCTCCCCACCCCTCTCCATTCACAGAGCTGTTCCCCACCCCACCCCCGTCACTTCTCAGCTTCTTTCTCTTCTAACCCTCTCACACGTATCCTCTTATCTGTTGGCCTATGCCCCTCACTTCCTCCTCCTCCCCTGCCCCTTCCTCCCTCCTCTCCTCCTCCCCTGCCCCTTCCTCCCTCCTCTCCTCCTCCCCTGCCCCTTCCTCCCTCCTCTCCTCCTCCCCTGCCCCTTCCTCCCTCCTCTCCTCCTCCCCTGCCCCTTCCTCCCTCCTCTCCTCCTCCCCTGCCCCTTCCTCCCTCCTCTCCTCCTCCCCTGCCCCTTCCTCCTCCCCTGCCCCTTCCTCCTCCCCTGCCCCTTCCTCCTCCCCTGCCCCTTCCTCCTCCCCTGCCCCTTCCTCCTCCCCTGCCCCTCCCTCCTCCCCTGCCCCTCCCTCCTCCCCTGCCCCTCCCTCCTCCCCTGCCCCTCCCTCCTCCCCTGCCCCTCCCTCCTCCCCTGCCCCTTCCTCCTCCCCTGCCCCTCCCTCCTCCTCTGGCCCTCCCTCCCTCCTTCCCTGCCCCTTCCTCCCTCCTCTTCTCCTGCCCATCCCTCCCTGCCTCTTCTCCTCCCCTGCCCCTCCCTCCTCTCCCCTTCCCTTTCCCTTCCTCCTTCCCTGCCTCTCCCTTCCTCCCATGCCCCTCCCTTCTTCCCTCCTCCTCCCATGCCCTTCCCTTCCTCCCTCCTCTCCCCTTCCCTTTCCCTCCCTCCTTCCCTGCCTCTCCCTTCCTCCCATGCCCCTCCCTTCCTCCCTCCTCCTCCCATGCCCTTCCCTTCCTCCCTTCTTTTCCCCTGCCCTTCCTCCCCCTACCTTTGTATCCAGCTGCCTGCCTGCTTTTTGCCTTGACCTTGATGAAGAGCCCAGCCCCAAAATGTTGCTGACCCTTTACTCCCTGTGGACACTGTGTGACTGTTTCATTGCCTCCAGTGTCTGCAGACGTTGCCGTTTAAAACACAGTGAAGCCGAGCAGAGTCAGGGAGAGAGATCCATTGGTATAGACCAAGTGCAGCATCATTTTACCAGAATGAGGTTCACTTAAGAGTCTGATAACAGTGGGAAGGGATTCGACTGAATCTGGGTTGCGTGATCTCACCCTCATGTATCTTCTCTCCAATGGGAGAAGGGGGTCATCAAGATCGTGGTCAGGGTGGGGCGAGTTTTTAACTGGCCTGCTTCTTTACCTGGGCAGCAGGGGTGGGGGTGCTATTTGGAAGCTGATGGGTCTTAACTGGATGGCATAGGAAAGATGGGGCGAAGAGCCTTTCTTCATGCTACAGAGCTGTCACTGTTAACTGTGTGGAGTTGGTGGGATCTCCTTGTGACAACGTGGGTTGGTCTTCCACCCCCCCCCCCCCCCCCCCAAACCTTGGAGTCTCCGGTTTCCTCCCCATTGGTACTAATATGTCTGGATTGCTGGGTTAAATTGGTGCTATGAAATGCCTTCCCCCCCCCCTTACCCTGCCCCTCCCTCTTGCCTCTCTTTGCTCTCCCCCTCAGCCTCCCTCCTCCTGCTATAATCCCCACCCTCCCTCCCACTTGCCCTTCCATTCCCGCTCCCTCCCTCCTCCTGCCACATCCCCTCCCCCATCCCTTTTCACCTGCCATTCCCTCCCTCCGAGGCCTTCAGGAGCCCTGCTCTCCCTCTGCACCCTCATGAGTCCTGGTCACTCTGCGGGACAGAATTCCATCTGGCTGCCAATAGGGTGGTGGGCTGAAGAGCCTCAGTTTCCCCCAACTCTGCAACTGGTGACGGAGCTGGAAGCTCAGAGTCCTGCAATTCAAATCAAGGGGAAGGGCCGAGGGTGGGAGGAAACCATGAGAGCCAGGAGCTCAGGGTCCTGCGGTTCAGGACAGGGGGAAGGGCTGGGGGGTGTCTCCCGTCTCGGTAGGATGGTCAGAGAGCTCGCGGCGGAGTGCCATCCGGGCAGGCAGGCGGCGCGGGCAAGTGGATATCCTGGACAGATCCCTGCTTGTGTTGTTAACAGGAGATTTACCACGAGAAACACATTCAGGAATTCTGGGACAAACACAAGGAGGATTTCTACAACATCAAGGTAGTGGGACCGGAGGAGGAGATGGATGAAGGAGAAGCACGGAACATGGGCCTGTGAGTCTGGCACAGAGTGGGGAGCAGGGAGTGTGGGTCAGAGTGGGCAAGGGTTGCAGTTATAGTGAGGAGGCTGGGGAGGAAAGGGGTATGTGTATGAGGAGCAGTGGGGGTGATGGGGAGGGGGTGCATGCATGTACATGGGGAGGAGGCAGGGAGAAGCTGATGGTGTTTGGGGAATGGGGTGCGTATGTGGGGAGGAGGCAGAGAGAAGGGAGGGGATGGGGGTTTGGGGAAGGCAAGGGGGGTGTGAACAAGGGGAGTGGAGGAGATGGTGTAGGAAAGGGGGCAAGAAGCGGAAAGGGAAGGATGAAGAATGGGAGGGGGAGGGTGGGGAAGGGGAGGATAGGAGAGGAGAGGTGTAGGCGGGCAGTGATGAGGGTGGGAGAGGTGGCTGGGTACGAAGGGGGCAGGGGGCCACGGATCTCACTGCACTCCGGGGGTATGTTCCTCAGGGTGGGGGTTGTACCTGGGGGATGTTACTGGTCCACCGGTGGGAATGCTGACCATATGTCTGTGACCCTGCCCCCACCAGGCACGAGTGCCGTCAGGACCCCGACTGTGAGTTCTACCTGAGCCTAGACTCGGATGTGGCGCTGACCAACCCTGCAACACTGCGCATCCTCGTCGAGCACAACAGGTACGCGCCTGTTTCCTCCCCTGTCCCATCCCCTGTCTGCATGTTCCCTCCCCTTCTACCCCCCCATCCCATCCTATCCCCCGCGTTCATCCCATTCTCCACGCTCCGCTCCCCCCGCAATCCCCACCCCTACTCCGCGATCTCCACCACTCCCCCGCGCCCCCCTCACCTTCCCCCCCCTCCCCTAACCCGTGTACCCCTGCACTCCTCTCCTGCTGCCAGGAACATGATTGCTCCCAGCCTCAGCTGTCCCCTGTGCTCCCACCTCCTCCAGGAACGTGATCGCCCCCATGGTGAGTCGCCACGGGAAGCTGTGGTCTAACTTCTGGGGCGCCATCAATGCCGAGGGCTACTATAGTCGGTCGGAGGACTACATCGACATCGTGCAGCTGAAGCGCGTGTGAGTATGGCTGTGACCATCCCCATCCCTCACATGGTCCCTGCAGGAAACACTCTGCATGTCAGTCAGCCTCTGTGGAGAGAGTGGAGATGGAGTGTTCCACTCTGAAACTTTTCCTGAAGCACTAACTGCTGCCTCCAGTGCAAGCACTTTAGATAACAAACTAAGTTAGACTCTGGTCTATTATAAGACTTTGTTGACTAATGCAGGGCGGTGACCGGTGCAGGGCGGTGTCTAAATCTGGTATTTAAGTGGCCTCCTATTTCAACACCCCATCCTATTCCCTTGTTGACGCGTCTGCCCATAGTCTCATGCCAGACTGAGACCACCCTCAAATTGGAGGAATGGCACTTCATCTGTCCGGGCCCCCTGCAAACATCGACTTCTCTGGCTTCCACTAAACCACTGCCCCTCCTCACTTTTTCCCCCAGCTCTCTCTCATGATGAATTCCCACCTCATCCCTTATCATCTAATTAAAAAGTTTCCATTATTGTCAAGTAATACTAAATGTAATATACATGAAATTCTTTGTTGACCATAAGGAAAACAGTTGCCACTTTGTCCAGTTCCCCCCCCGCAGAAATGAGGCACCACGAGGAATGAACTGGTGACCCCTGGTTTACGAGACCAGTGCTCTAACCACTGAGCTATTAGAGTCTCTAATTATCAGGTTGTGTTGGTCGGGATTCCCCCCCCTCACCGGCCGGCACTGTCTGATTTTCTGAGATTTCCTGCTTCCGGCTCATTCTGCTTATTCCTTGAAGAAGGGCGCAGGCCCGAAATGTCAGTAAATATGTCTTTGTCTCCTTTGGATGCTGCAAGATCGGCTGAGTTCCTCCAGTTTTTCTTGAGGCTGGTGCTGTGTCCTGTGTAAATATATTAGAACATAATTCGATACAGGCCCTTCAGCTCAGTGTTGTGCTGACCTATATATTCTACCAAAATTAAAATCCTCCCTACTCCATAAACCCTCTATTTTTCTTTAATCCATGTGCCTGTCTAAGAGTCTCTTAAATTTGGACAGAGGTATGGAGGATAATGGACATGATGCAGGTCAGTGGGACATGGCAAAAAAAATGGTCTGGCAAGGACTAAAAGGGCTGAAGGGGCTTGTTTCTGTATTGTAATGTTCTATGGTTTTAACCGCCCCTAATGTTTCAGCCTCCTCCACCACCCCTGGTGGGGCATTTCAGGCCTCCACAACTCTGTGAAAAAAAAACTTACCCTTGATGTCTCCCTTGAACTCACCTCCCTTCACTTTGTACACACGTCCTCTGGTGTTAGCTATTCCTGCCTTGCCGTCCACCGTGTCTATAACCTCAGAATCTTGTAGACCTCTATTAAGTCTCCTGTCGTCCTTCTTCACTCCAAAGAAAAATCTCCCATCTCTGCTAACCTTGCCTCATAAGATATTTTCCAATTCAGGCAACATCCTGGTAAATCTCCTCTGCACCCTCTCCGTTGCTTCCACATCCTTCCTGTAATGAGATGACCAGAACTCTTCTCCAGTTTCTGTTAACCACCCCCCAGTCTCTCTCATTCCCCATCCATCTGTTTTCTTTCCTGTGTGTGTGTGTGTGTGTGGAGGTCTCTGACTGATGCCCTCTCTCACCTCCCCAACAGTGGGATCTGGAACGTCCCTTACATCTCCCAGGTTTATCTGATCAAAGGGCAGGTTCTGCGTAATCAGCTGAGGCAGAAGAACATGTTCACGCAGGGAGAGATGGACCCCGACATGATCTTTTGTAGGAACGTGCGGACGAAGGTCAGTGGGAGGTGGAGGGGTGGGGAGAGAGGGTGACGGTAGAGGTAGGGAGGTGGATGGGGGTGTGAGAGACTGGGTGGAAGGAGGATGCTGGAGGAGTGAGGGGGGACAAAGCTGGTCGTGTCTTACCCCAGCTGAGACGGGCAGCTACAGGAAGCTTCCACCAGAACCCACACCCCCCCACCTGAGGGAGCCTCCCCCAGGGAAAACCCCCTGCCTGAGGGAGCCTCCTGAAGTGATATGCGTGGCCAATTGCCTGGTGCAGTGACCCATCCCATTGGCCACTTCCCATGCTGCAGTGATCCGTCCCATTGGCCGAACCCCACTGAGGCCTGCATTGGGTCCACCATCTGCACTGTTCACAGACCCCGGTCTGTTCCAGGGAATCTTCATGTATGTGACCAACATGGACGACTTTGGCCACCTCTTGTCCACGGCCAACTTCAACACCAGTCACCTGCACAGCGACCTGTGGCAGATCTTCACCAACCCTGAGGTGAGAAGAAGCAGTGACCTCCCTGGGAGGGACTAACATGGGACTGTGGGGGTCAGAGAGGGAGGGGGCTGGGGAAAGAGGGGGACAGTGGGATCAGTTTGGGGACTGATTCAAGGCTGTGGGGAGAAAGCAGGGCAGTGGGATCAGTGTGGGGACTGGCTCGGGGCTGAGGGGAGAGAGCGGGGTGGTGGGATTAGTTTGGGCACTGACACGGGGCAGTGGGGAGAGAGTGGGGCGGTGGGATCAGTGTGGGGACTGACACGGGGCTGTGGGGAGACAGTGGTGTGGGATTAGTGTGTGGTCTGATACAGGGCTGTCGGGGGAGAGCGGGGTGGTGGGATCAGTGTGGGGACTGGGGATGTTGGATATGCTCCACAATGCAGCGTTGGTTTGATTCTGCTCTTTGGTTTCCACTGGAGGACTGGCGTGAGAAGTACATCCACGAGAACTACTCACAAATCTTCAGCAATAACCTGGTGCAGCAGGTCAGTGTGAACACCCCAAAACACTCAGCGGGTCTGTCAGCATCTGCCAAGGGGTAGCACAGCTTGTGTTCTGGGTCATTGATCTATCCGAACTGAGGATTCTTCTGTGCCTTTGTTCCCCTGCCTTTCACTGGGCTGGAATTCATTGATTATTATCCGATTGTACAACTCGATGAAACACCGTTCTCTGATCCAGTAACTCTCCCAGCTGGGGGCGGGAAGTAGTTAGGTACAGGCCAGGCATTGTGCAGAGTAAAACATGAATGTCTGCAGATACTGTAATTGTAGTCAATACAGAGAAATGCTGGGGAACTTGGCCAGGGTATAAGGAGAAAGCAGGCAGGCGCCTCAATAAGGACTGGGGAGAGAAAGGTGGGAGGTAGAATGGGAGGGGGAGGAGTCCAGACCAACAAACAAAAGATGTTAATTGGATGAGAGAAATGTTCTGGGCTCTGTGAAAGGAGATAGAGGGAAAAGGGAAGAGAGAGAATGGAGGAAGAAGATGGGGGGGCTTTCTATCATAAACCAGAGAAGTTGATGTCCTCCTGTTGGAGGGGGCCCCAGACAGAAGATGAGGCGTGGTTCCTCCAGTTTGCGGGTGGTCTCAGTCTGGCCATGTCGACAAGGGAATGGAATGGGGATTTAAATGGGCAGCCACTGGGAGATCACCGCTGTTGTCCCCAAGAGTCCTGCTCAGCCTTATTCACAAACTGATCATAACTTCAACGGATCAATATTCACTCCTCCCTCCCCATCAATCACCTTTCAGGGCCTCAAATGATCCTGGCTGAAGCAACATTTTCTTTGTGAATCTGCAGGGTCATCTGCTGCGTCTGGTGCTCCCTTTGTGGTCTCCTCTACATCGGAGAGTCTGGGCGCAGCCTGGGAGATGGTTTTGTTGAGCACGTCAGCTTCGTCCACCACAATGGTGTGGATCTCCCGGTGGCCGCCCATTTCAATTCCCCGTCCCATTCCCTTGTCACCATCTCTGTGCATGATCTCATGTACTGCCAGATTGCCACATGTACTGATGGCCTCTCTCTCCCTGCCCATTCCCCGTGACGGAGGCACCGATGCCCCTCTCTCTCCCCATTCCCCGTGCCGTGGGCACTGATGCTGCTCTCTCCCTGCCCACAGCCATGCCCGGATGTGTACTGGTTTCCCATTCTCACCGAGGAAGCCTGCGACCAGTTGGTGCAGGAGCTGGAACATTACGGCCAGTGGTCCGGTGGTCAGCACCAGGTAGGGGGATGGGATGGGGGTTGATTCCTCACCGGGATAACAACTTGGCTCCGTGTTACCGCGTTTAGGCCACACCAGGCCTGTCCTTGTTACCATGGCAACATCCACGCCTGACCTGTCTTCATTACCGCAGCTAAGCCTGGCCATGTTACTGCGGCAACAAGCCCATGCAAGGTCTATCCGTTACCGTGGCAATGATGTTAGGCCACACCAGGCTCGACCATGTCCTCGTTACCATGACGAGAGGTCACACATCTAGCTGTTCGCCCTTATTCCACTCCCCCATCTGTGGCGATATGTCTACCATATGTGGTGCCATGGCAACGTCATTGGCCATTGTAGGAAACCCCTTCCACCATGGCAAGTTCCAGAGCCCACTCCCATCGGCCTTCCACATGGAGGGGGGCTTGAATCATCTGAGGGGGGCCATCCCAACTGCAGCCAGTTCCCTGGGGGGGTGGGGAAAATCTGGGCCATCCTGGTGTGGGAACAGGCCCGCAGGATCCTGCTGTGTGCTGGACTCCCATTGACCAGGCTTCAGGCGTGGAGCACTCTGGGATGTTGGGGGGGCAACATGAAGCAGGTATAAATGCCGCTCTTTCTCTTCCCCACCCTCGTGACACTGCGATGACAGGACACTCGGCTCAGTGGTGGCTACGAAAACGTGCCGACAGTCGACATCCATATGAAGCAGGTGGGCTTCGAGCGCGAGTGGCTGAAGTTCCTGCGGGAATACATTGCTCCAGTGACAGAGAAGCTGTACCCTGGATACTACACCAAGGTGACCGGAGGAGGGGGGGACGGACAAGGAGGGGCTGTACCCTGGATACTACACCAAGGTGCCCGGGGGGAGGGGGGATGGAGAGGCTGTACCCCAGATACTACACCAAGGTGCCCGGGGGGGCTGGGGGAGTGGTGGGGGAAGTGGTAGACTGGAGGGGAGGGGGTCTGTGGGTGGAGAGTGGGCTTGTTCAGGGGAAAAGGGGGTAGACAGGTGACTTTGAGGAATTTTGGGATATAGGTGGGGGCAGAGAGGGGACTTATGGGGATGGGGAACAGGGACGGAGGGCCACAAGGATGTGCAGGGGACGAAGAGAGGGATGGAGTAACTGAGAGACGATTCCTGTTGTTTCCCCCCCCCCCCCCACCATTACCCTGAGGGAGGGCGAAGGCTGGACCCAGACGAGGACCCAAGACCAGTGTCTCCCCTGACCTTGGCCTCCAAGTCGATTCTTTGCACCCTGCCCAGAGAGAGAAGGGTGCGGGCAGTGTGGCTGGTAGGTGGGCCCTGGCACCCAAGAGTGCTGTACTCACCGGTTTCACCTTGTCTCCCGGCAGGCAGAGGCAGTCATGAACTTCATGGTGCGTTATCGTCCACATGAGCAAGCGTACCTCCGGCCTCACCACGACTCGTCCACCTTCACCATCAACATCGCCCTCAACCGCAAGGGCGTCGACTACGAGGTAGGCCCCACCTCCTCCCCTCCCCTTCAAGGTAGGCCCCACCTCCTCCCCTCCCCTTCAAGGTAGGCCCCACCTCCTCCCCTCCCCTTCAAGGTAAACCCCACCTCCACCTCATCCCCTTCAAGGTAGACCCCACCTCCACCTCCTCCCCCTCATGGTGGGCCCCCTCTCCCAGATTCCCTGTAGCACCACCCTCTCCCCAAAGGCTCGCTGACAGGCTGAGATACCTATCCTATGCTGATCCATGTGTTTGTACGGTGTGGATATCACTGGTGTTACCAGAATCCCTCATCGGCCCAGCGCGGAGAGAGAAAGCCACACGTCACATGCAGGCTGAGGTTGGGGGGTGGGGGAACGATAGTCAGAGCTGAGGGTTTGGGCCTCGGGAAAGTGGAACTAGGAGAACCTGCCGTGTACTGGGATGAGGACCTCCCCACCTCCCCCCCCCCTCCCGCCATCCCGGAAGGGATGCCCTTCATGTTCTCCCTTCTCGACCAGGGCGGAGGATGCCGGTTCCTGAGGTACAACTGCTCTGTGGAGACTCCTCGCAAGGGATGGTCACTCATGCACCCAGGACGGCTGACCCACTTCCATGAGGGCCTGCCCACGACCAGAGGCACGAGATACATCATGGTGTCCTTCGTGGACCCCTAGGTCAGATGGGACTGGTCTCAGACACAGAGGGAAGCCCCTCCAGCCTCCTGACTGAACTTTCTGCCGTTATTTAAGAGGAGGGAGAGGGTCCTTGCCTTATGCTCTTCTCCAGTGGAACTCTCGATCAACGTGAAAGGACAATTGGCTGAAAATCCACCCCCTCCCCCTACTCCCCAAGGCACCCACACCGAGGTGGAGACATCGAGGACTGGATGGATGGAGTATCCGCAGGATGGCCAGCATTTCAGGCCTGAACCCTTGTGCTGGGGATCGGTGACTTCTTGTCAGTGGTGGTGGGTGGGGAAGGTGGGAGTGCCCTCAGGATTCGGGTTGGGCCCCACGGATTGGGGAGTGGGGGGATGTTAAACAGTCGCCAACCTCATGCCGATTCCCCCAGGGGGAGGGGCTTCTCCCGTATGGTCTCAGTTTCAACCTCCACCCCTCCTCAAGTCGCCATGCCCCCTGTGTTCTGGGTTGCCTGAGTGGTAAAGGGGGTGGATGCCTCGAGGTGAAGGCTAGGGAATGGAGACCCTTGCCTTCTGGTCCTCCCTCCCGGTTCTGCCCCCTCTGTCTCTGGGGGGGCATTCTCTCCCCTCGTAGTGAGGGAGGGGAGAGGGCAGCTCCCTGGAATAATGTCCCACACTCCTTGCCCAAGGGGACAGCAGGCTATTGGGCCCATCTGACACTGGTTTGCTGCAGGAGGGTGAGACCAGCCAGGAGGGAGCTTCCTGCTTGCTCCAGTTCCTTCAACCCCCCTCACCACCACCTCCATTCAAGGTCCTCATCTACAATTCCCGGACCCCCCCCCCCCCACAACTTCTGCTATCTCAGGGCACCCATAAAGCTTAACGACCCTGCTCACCCATCTCTCTCCTGGAGGCCATTTGGCCTGTCGAGTCTGTGCCAGCTCCAAAAAGCCAATTTTTAACCATTGGTTGGCTCCTTCTCTGCCCCCCCCCCCCCCCAGATTCTACCCCTGGGGATGGTTAACCCACTCGCATGGGGAAGATGATCCCACGTTTTCACAGGGAGAGCATGTGAACTCCATGCAGACAGCACCAGAGGCAGAGATCGAACCTGTGTGTAGGTTTTCCCCAGCCTTGACAACCCCATTCCCCGGTTGTTGCCGCAGCAACAGAGCCCCCACCCCCACAGCCACCATCTTGCAGAGTGAGGCCTGTCTGCACCCTCTATCCTATCACTGAATTTTATTTCCTTCACCTCCCCTGTGACAAGAGGGGTTGTTCAGGGTAACCAGAGGGGGGTGGGGGAGAACATTTTCAGGCAGCTCCCCTGTTCTGTAACTGATGTACATTTTGTGCTTTATTATAAAAATGAGACAGGTTAGATGTGGCCACATTATGAAGCAACCCAGCCCCCAACCGCTCTCTGCTGGGACACAAATCCCAGCATGCCTTGTCTTGGGTACACAGGAAGATCTCACTGCCTCCTCCCCCAATCCACTTCAGGACGTCTCACCGAGGTCATTTGGCCCACCTTGTCTCTGCTAACCCCTCCTGGGCAAGAATGGGGCTAACCTATGACCAGCAGGAGGCCACCAGCACTCTGCTTCATCCAAGCAGGATCGTGCTGTGCCCCATTGCCGTGGGGCAAGAGTTCATTCCAAAAGTCCATGGGCACAGGTTTGGCAACTGTGTGGGGGGGGGGGGGGGGCAGGGAGGGGGTGGTGAGGAATTTCTAGAATGCTTTTACTACCCCCGAGAACAGGGGCAGAGAGATGGGTCCCAAATGCTCCATGGCGACCAGGAATCCTGCCCCTCCCTGAGTCCTGCCCCGAGGGTGCTGACCATCCGCCAGAGTTCAGAATGACAGCTGGCGGGGGCTGAGGGAACATTCATCAAAGTGTGGGATCTTGTTGCACATCAAGGCTCAGACCAGCGCAAGCCCTCCAGCCTACAATGTAAACCGGTCTAACCCATGCACCCATTCCCAGACTTTTACACATCCCTATTGTGCTTGCAGGTAATGAAGGGGAATAAACACTGGTGGGGCAACATTAAAAATGTCACAAGACCACAACCAGGCCCACCTCGGCTAGTCCTGCTTGCCTGCCTTCAGCCCATTTCCCTCCAAATCTCTTATCCCTGCACCCATCACGAACAACAATGCATCTGACCTCTCCCTGTTCCCCACACACTAACCTCTGTGTGGATAAAGGTCCCATTTGCCACAGACCTGTGCCCAGCCTGGGGAAAGGGATCTCAGCCATGTCCCATGTAACTTTATAGACCTCTCTAACATCCCTCCCTCCCCCAGCCTCCAGCGAATGTCCCAATTTCTGTAAGTTAATCCCACCAGTGCCAAAAGTTCCTGGCAGTTTCCAGTGACACCAAGGCAGCCCAGTTGGCGTAGCGGTTAGTGTAACAGTAGTTACAGGACCAGCGATTTAGACCCGGGTTTGAATCCCATGCTCTCTGTATGGAGTTTGTACATTCTCCCTGTGTCTGCATGGGTTTTCCCCGTGGGCCGTTCCACCGTTTGAAACCTACCGGGGGAAATGGGTGACGTGGACTTGTTACTGTGTTGTACATCCCTCACCGGGAGCCACACCTTCAACAGGAGAACGAGTGAAGACACTTGAAGAGGATCGAGGAGGTTTTATTTAGCTCGGAGCATTTCCCTCTGAAGGTCACCACGATACAAAAAATGCAGCCACATTGACAAACTCTGAAGCTGAGGTCCGAACACTCAACACTCGGCCAAATCGCGCCGATAAACGCTGTTCGTCCATCCCAGGAGGCCGCACACAGGTCGGGGGGGGTTGGAGATCAGGCAAAGGGGTCAGCGGGGGGCACGTTGCGGCTGGCATCAAGGAAAACACTGAGGGTCCCAATGGATGTGAAGGTGAAGAAGACGAAGAGGAAGAGGCGGTCGGCAACCATCGCCACGTACTGCCAGTCTTTCTTCAGCTGCAGAGAGAGGGAGAAAAGGAGCGATGAGAGGGGGGGGGGGAAAACACTGCATAGCTTTATGGAGTCTCTGAGGCCACTCTGCCTGCTGAGTCCCTGCTGACTGACACACCTGTCAATACATCAACCAGCCCTGGACAACCCACTAGACACATCTTCAACCCCACTGTCTGGGCGGAGGTTCCCCCCTACTCACTAAATCTATGTCCCTCTGAAGTGGGGCAGCTTCCAGCCATCTACAATGTCGTCCGTCCCCCCCCCCCCCATCAACATAATGCACCCTAATTCTGTACCCTGCTAACCCCTCCCCGGCAGAGCCAGCCTTTTGTGGCTGAATCACTCCGTGACTGGAAACATTCTGCTGGCACTCGCAGAAACCCACCCTCTCACCACGTTTCACGCCCTGCTGGGATCCTGAAATTTCTGCCCACTCCTGGTCACCAAAGATTCCAGGAGGATCTTTGTGGGATGGGTGGGGATGGTTGATGAAATTTAGTGGAGAAAAATGGCAGGTCTTGTAATTTGAGTGATCTGTTGTGGGTGAACCTTAGGAATCTGGCGGAGTGGAGGGCTCCAGAGGAGTGTGGTGGAACAGAGGGATTGAGGAGTACAAGCACCTAGTCCTTTGAAAGGGGTGTCAAAGGAGGTCAATAAAGCTTCCGGCACATTGGCCTTCATCGGAATATTGAGGACAGAAATTGGGACCTTCATGTTGCAGTTGCACAAAACGTTGGTGAGGCCACATTTGGAGGATTGTGTTCAGTTCTGGTCACCACGCTGCAGGAATGACGCAGAGAAGATTTACAAGGACATGCTGAAATCGGGGGCGTGAGCAACGTGGAAGGGTTGAGCAGAAAAATCACCAGAGGGATAGGTCAGGTGAACACAGCAGGGGGAAAAATCAGACACCAGAGGACAAGGTGGGGAGGTGGGTGGCACTGTTAGCACAATGCCTTTACAGCACCAGCGATCGGGACCTGGGTTTGAATCCCACACTGTAAGGAGTTTGTACATTCTCCCTGTGTCTGCATGGGTTTTTCCCGGGGGAATCATTGGGTATAAATTGGGCTGCACGGACTGTTACCCTGTTGTATGTCTAAATTTAAAATTTACAGGAACCCTAGGGGTAAGTTTTTTTTAAATAAACACAAAGGGCAGAGGGTAGTGGGTGTAAGAAACTGGTTGCAGATGGAGATAGTGCCATGTTTAAGAAACATGGAAAGGATTGGCTGAGAGGGATGCAGCCAAATGCAGGCAGGTGGGACATTGCTGCTGGCAGGGGTAGGATGGGTGGAAGGGCCTGTTTCCATGGTTGTTGGAGAGCAGCAGCCAAACTGGGGTGTGTGATGGGATGTTGATACCCTGTCCATCCCCAGTGACAGCACGGGAACGGTGGCCCATTCCCCTCTCTCTCCCCTCCAGACTCACATCATCAAACTCTGATGCAGACTCCAGTTGCTCGGCGATGTACTTGATGGCTTCCACAGCTTCCTTGAGCTCCTGAGGCAGGGTCATGGGTTGGGCTACATCGTTCAGGTGCCACTTCATCTCCGAGAATAGCCGTTGTGGCTGAACCGCAACCCTGAGGGCAAAGTTCAATTTTCCCGTCATACTGTACACAGACCACCAGACGCAACAGCGCTTCTCCGGACCACGGTGCACGTGCATACGTAACAATATAATTAAATATAAATATTTTGGGATGGTTTACTCAGTCACAGGATACGGTTCGTCAATCTCACAGCCTGCGGGGGCAAAAGCCACAAATCCCTGGTTTTGGGAATTCAAGCAACTGGCAAAAATATCAAGAAAAAAAAAATACATGCCATATTCTTGTAATCGTCAAATATTTTGGACCAATTTTTCAGGTCAAGTAATGGGAGGGTGAGTCCACTTTGACACAGGTCAAGTAATGGGAGGGTGAGTCCACTTTGACACAGGTCATACTTTTCACCACAGTGAGTACCTGCGTCGTTCAAGATATTGGGAGCTCAGATGACCAGGACCCAGTGGTGTCCAGAATCGAGGGGCTCGGATGGGCGGCCATTCTGGACGAGGATCTGGTCAGGGCGTCGAGAGCTTGGATGGGTGGGCAGTCAAGGTCATAGGGAGGGAGTCAACTGTTGCATGGTACTGACGAATACATAAGAATATACAGTAAGAATAAAAAAGATTAAAAATAAGTTTTTAAAGATTGTAGAAGTAAATGTTCCCTGAAGTAACATAAACCTTTGGTGAAGATGGGAGCAAATAATCAGCCAGCAGAGAGTGGGCCTCGGTTGGGCTTTGCTCATAGCAGCTGTTTGAATAAAGTTGTGTGAAACAGACAGTGTCGCTCAGGATTAAGAGCTGGTTGACACCACTCATCGTTGGGGTGACTCTTATCCCTGCTGAGTCACCCTGGTCAAAGGCTTTATCTGTAAACTTGGAGGGGAGGGGGTTAATTGTCCATAGCCCTTTCCCACTAGCACCTTGTACCAGGAAAAGGAAAGCAATCAGCATTTCGGGGATTGCTGTCTTGACCCCGACTCATCCCCTGCATCAGCTGATGCAGGTGTGCTGATTAAACCAGTGGAAAACAGAACGACCATCCATTCCATTCGATGGTCGGCGCTCCGATCCCCGGGGATGAGTTGAGTTCAGTGGAAGAGCAGTCAGTATCCAGGTTAAAGGTGGTCCAGTGGAAACAGCTCAAACGGCCTCCTTTCTTGGGACATGGCTTGGCCAATTCACTGGGATGCCGTGGAAAAAGGGCTTGTAATGTAAGTGCCTGTTGTTTGGGCGGGTTCGTGGAGGGGGAGGAACCTGCAGATAGAGCGACGGTTAAATGATTTCAAAGAGTGACTGAAAATAAAGTAAAATGCTTTCCAGGTTTCATTCAAGTGATGTTCAGTGTACAGTGTAGTATTTTTGTCTTTTAAACTGTTAGTTCTTAAAGCAGGTACATTCTTTCTTTGGCTTGGCTTCGCGGACGAAGATTTATGGAGGGGGTAAAAAGTCCACGTCAGCTGCAGGCTCGTTTGTGGCTGACCAGTCCGATGCGGGACAGGCAGACACGATTGCAGCGGTTGCAAGGGAAAATTGGTTGGTTGGGGTTGGGTGTTGGGTTTTTCCTCCTTTGCCTTTTGTCAGTGAGGTGGGCTCTGCGGTCTTCTTCAAAGGAGGCTGCTGCCCGCCAAACTGTGAGGCGCCAAGATGCACGGTTTGAGGCGTTATCAGCCCACTGGCGGTGGTCAATGTGGCAGGCACCAAGAGATTTCTTTAGGCAGTCCTTGTACCTTTTCTTTGGTGCACCTCTGTCACGGTGGCCAGTGGAGAGCTCGCCATATAATACGATCTTGGGAAGGCGATGGTCCTCCATTCTGGAGACGTGACCCATCCAGCGCAGCTGGATCTTCAGCAGCGTGGACTCGATGCTGTCGACCTCTGCCATCTCGAGTACCTCGACGTTAGGGGTGTGAGCGCTCCAATGGATGTTGAGGATGGAGCGGAGACAACGCTGGTGGAAGCGTTCTAGGAGCCGTAGGTGGTGCCGGTAGAGGACCCATGATTCGGAGCCGAACAGGAGTGTGGGTATGACAACGGCTCTGTATACGCTTATCTTTGTGAGGTTTTTCAGTTGGTTGTTTTTCCAGACTCTTTTGTGTAGTCTTCCAAAGGCGCTATTTGCCTTGGCGAGTCTGTTGTCTATCTCATTGTCGATCCTTGCATCTGATGAAATGGTGCAGCCGAGATAGGTAAACTGGTTGACCGTTTTGAGTTTTGTGTGCCCGATGGAGATGTGGGGGGGCTGGTAGTCATGGTGGGGAGCTGGCTGATGGCAGGTACATTAAGCAACTAGAAAATACCTATCCAGCATCTACCAATCCAGAGACCAGGGGTTTTACTGTGTTCCCCAGCCTGGCTGTCCCGATTTTGATGCTCCTGTGCCTCCTTCCTGATGGTAATGGGTCAAAGATCCTGGAAGTGGATGGAAAGGGCCTTCAATAATTCTCTGAGACTAAGCAAATACATTGAGGAAAGGGAGACCCCAGTGATCTTCACAATCGTTTTCATGACCCTCTGAATTGACTTCCAGTCCGATGCTTTGCAGCTCCTGTCCCACACAGTGAAACAGCCAAACGGGAGACACTCAGTTGTGCACCTCTCAAATTTTTCTTAAATTGAGCCTCCATTCACCACTTCAGCTGGTATCCCAGTTCACTCTCCCACCGCTCCCCTTAATTTTCCCTCTAAACATCTCATATCCTCTGGTTTTTTAATCAGGGAACAACTCTACTTGCATTTGCTCTGTCTGTACCCCTCATAATTTTAAATGCCTCTATCAAATCTCCCCTCATTCTTCTATGATCCGGGGAATAAAGTCCTAACCTATTTAACCTTTCCCTGTAACTCAGTCTGGGTAACATCCTAGTAAATCTTCTCTGCACTCTTTCTAATTGATATCTTTCCTGTAGTTCGGTGACCAAAACTCCACACAATACCCCTAATTTGGCCTCACAAATGTCTTATACAACTTTACCATTACATCTCAACTCCTGTCCTCAATACTTTGATTTATGAAGGCCCAATGTGCCAAAAGCTCTCTTCACAACCCTGTCCACTTGTGACTCCACTTCCAGGGAATTATCTGTATTCCCAGAACCCCCTGTTCTACCACACTCCTCACTGCCCTACCACTTACTGTGTACATCCTACCTTGGTGTGTCCTTCTGAAGTGCAACCATAAGACATGGGAGCAGAAATAGGCCATTCAGCCCATCGAGTAAGCCCCAGCATTTAATCACGTGCTGATCCATTTCTCCATCCAGCCCCACTGGCCGTCCTCCCCATAACTTTTGATGTGCTGGCTAATCAAGAACCTATCAATGTCTGCCTTAAACACATCCAATGACTCGGCCTCGACAACCGCCCATGGCAACAAATTCCACAGATTCACCGCCCTCCGGCTGAAGAAATTCCTCTGCATCTGTTCTCAGTGGACGCCCTTCAATCCTGAAGTTGTGCCCTCTTGTCCAAGGCTCTCCCTCCGTGGAAAACAACCTTTCTAAAGGAATCCCCAGGTTCCGAACATCCAACTCACCGACAACTCATACTTACGAACAAATTGTGTCCTCAATTCTCACATGCACATAATGTGAGAGTAAGTGTTAACTTTTAATCACTATCTTCTATCTAAACTGCTTTAAAATTGTTTCTTTTATGTTGGTACTGAGACAAACATTTGACTTGCGCTAAAAAAGAACTGAATGTACCTGTTCCAACTTATCTACAAATTTAACTTAAAGACAGGTGTAGGAATGGATCTCGTTCGTAACCCTGAACTCTGACAATGGCTTTTAACATTTGATATGTTTCAATGAGATCCCTCCCCTCATCTACCAAATTCCATCAAGAAAAGGCCAAGAGCTGTCAAACACTCCTCGTTCCTGGAATCATCCTTGTGAATCTCCTCTGAACCCTCTCTCAACACCTCACCCTTGTAGACAGTGCGAGTCACACAAGGCTAACTGGACGTGCTCAATACTTTAATCGAGGGGGAATGTGAGGCAGGGAGATGCAGATCCATATCAGCGAGTCTTTGAGAGGAAACAGGACGAGGCCCTTCACCCCACCCTGCCCATGCTAACCCTACTTTCCCACCCACCTTGACAATGAGATTTGCCTCGCAACATCCCAGTGGTGACCTGGTGTTGGCCAACAGTGCAGGAAAGGGGGGTAAGGGCGGACGAGACCCCCATCCCGCATACCTGGTGTTGTCCACGGGGCAGACGAAATCACCGGCTGGTTTCCGGATGAAGTACTCGTCATTTGACCGGCTGATGATCGTGGGCTTGCTGTCAGGGGAAGGTGTTGTCACTGGCCTCTGGATCCACAGGAAGGGAGGTAACGTCTCGATGAAGATCTGAGGGAGCAGGGTTAGAAAGGGCAGTCTCCAACAACAACAAGCTGAATTTGCACACCGTCTTTGGCTTGGGGTCGGGAGGGGGAAGGACGGTCACAGATGTGCGAACCATGGAGGGTCTTCGAGGGAGGTCATGGTTGGAGGTTTCCCAAGGTCAGGTGTGGGGAGGAAGAGGGATGGGACTGTCTGGGGAAAAAGGGGATGAGGTAGGGAAAAGAGTACATGGGAATGTGGGGGGGGGAAGGAATGGAGTGAACAGGAGGGGAGGAGGGGTAGGGCTGAGAGTGGGGTGAACAAGAATGATGGGATGTCTGGGATGGAGTTACCGGGAGCTTCCTGACCCCTCCCTTCCCAGCGCAGCACCTGTCTGATCCAGTTGGGCATGGTGTGGGTGTTGGGTGAGCGGTGATGGAGGTTCAGCACGACCACACTCATGATGACTGAGAAGGCGACCAGGATCATGAGGAACGTCAGGTAGCGGATGATGATGGGGACGCCCAAAGACGTCTCGGGGACCTTGTCAGCCAACAGCAGCAGGAAGACGGTGAGAGCCAGGAGCGCCGAGATGGACAGACTCATCTTTTCACCTGGGGGCGATAGAAGGTTCACTGAGCCATCCTCCACCCCAAAACCATCTCCCCCTCCACACCCCACCCTTCCTCCACCTTCGCTCCACCACCCCCACACACCCTCCACCATCACTCCACCCCCAGTTCCACCACCCCTGCTGCCCCCTCCGTTGCCCCGCAGCCCCCGTCACCCTGCCATCCACACTGCCCATTCACCAAGTCCACCATCGCCCCGCTGCCCCCTCACCCATTGCTCCACCATCACCCTCACCCCACCACCCCCTCATGCCCTCCACTCGCCCACCGCCCCCTCAGCACCCCTCACCCCCCCATCGCCCCGCCACCCCCAGCACCCCTCACCCCCCCATCGCCCCGCCACCCCCATACACCCTCCACCATCACCCCACCATCCCCTCACCATCACCCCACCATCCCCTCACCATCACCCCACCATCCCCTCACCATCACCCCAGTCTTCACCTCCTCCACCATCACCCCACCACTCCCTCCACCATCACCATACCACCTCTCTCCCCTCCACACCCACTTCAACATTGCCCCACCACTCCCTCACACCCTCCACACCCCCTCCACCATCGCCCCCTCCACCATCGCCCCCTCCACCATCGCCCCCTCCACCATCGCCCCCTCCACCATCGCCCCCTCCACCATCGCCCCCTCCACCATCGCCCCCTCCACCATCGCCCCCTCCACCATCGCCCCCTCCACCATCGCCCCCTCCACCATCGCCCCCTCCACCATCGCCCCCTCCACCATCGCCCCCTCCACCATCGCCCCCTCCACCATCGCCCCCTCCACCATCGCCCCCTCCACCATTGCCACAACTGCTCCTCATCCCCTCCACACCCCCTTCACCAATGCCCCAACTGCCCCCTCACCTCCTCCACGCCCCCCTCACCCATTGCCCCACCACTCCCTCACCCCTTTCATATGCCGCTTCCACCATTGCCCCGCTACCCCCTCCACCAATGCCCCACCATATGGAATAGGAACAGAAAAGGCCATTCAGCCTATCGAGTCTTCCCTGCCATTTTATCATGAGCTGATCCATTTCCCCACCCAGCCCCACTGCCCGGCCTTCTCCCCATAATCTTTGATGCCCTGGCTAATCAAGAACCAATCAATCTCTGCCTTAAATATACCCAGGGTATCACCCAGCTGATTGAGGCGATGGTGGAGGGGGCGATGGTGGAGGCCAGTGTACACTGGCCTCTGCACCTGCCAGTGGCAACAAATTCCAAAGATTCACCACCCTCTGGCTGAAGAAATTCCTCCGCGCCTCTGTTCTAAGTGGACACCCTTCAATCCTGAAGTTGTGTCCTCTTGTCCTAGACTCTCCCACTGTGGGAAACAACTTTCCCACATCAACTCTGTCCTCGTCTTTCAATATGTTTCAACAACACCCCCCCCCCCATTCTCCTAAATTCCATAAAGGCCAAGAATCATCCTTGTGAACCTTTTCTGAACCCTCTCCAACATCAATACATCCTTTCTTAATAAGGAGCCCAAAACAGCTCTTCACTCCATCGAGGACATCTATAAGTGGCTGTATCTCAAGAGAGCAGTGTCTATCCTTAAGGCCATGCCCTCTTCACTCTGCTACCATCAGGAAGGAGGTCCAGAATCCCGAAGACGAGCACCCAGCAGCACAAGGACGGCTTCTTCCCCTCCGCCATCAGATTCCTGAATAGACAACGAACCCCAGCCACTGGGTTTCTTTACTCTGCACCATTTATTTTATTTAAATCTGGTATTTACAGAATCACAATTTTTCGTAATCTTTGCACCTTATTCTGGACAACACTGCCGCCACAACAAATTTCATAATGCATTAATGACAATTGTGTAGGCGATAGATGGGCAGCAAAGTTGGCGTGGTGGTTAGCACAACGCTGTTGCAGCGCCAGTGATTGGGATCGGAGTCTGTACGCTTTCCCCATGTCTGTGCGGGTTTTCCCCGGGGGCTCCAGTTTCCTCCCACCATTCAAAACGTCCTGGGGGTTGTAATTGGTGGCATGGACTCGTGGGCCGGAAAGGCCTGTTACTGCACTGTACATCTACATTTAAAAATGAAATGAGAAGAGATGGGGTGATGGCTCTGCGAGTTCATAGCATTCTGCAAGGGGAAGGAGAACAGCCAGAAGTCAGACAGTGGGACTAGGAGGGTGGGGATTTGTTACGGCATGGACTAGTAGGTCCGAACTGGCCTGTTCTGTGCTGTAAGTGGTTATATGGTTAAGTCGTGGTCCATGTGGGGACCAATGACTTAGTTAGAAGTGGGGATAAGGTCCTGAAACAGGATTATGTGGAATTAAGTAGGAAGTTAAAAAACACGACCTCCAAGGTAGTAATCTCTGGATTGCTGCCGGTGCCTCGCGCTAGTGAGGGTAGAAATAGGAGGATATGGAGGATGAATGCATGGCTAAAGAGATGTTGCTGCAGATCAAACTGCGCTGGGTAGGTCACATCTCCAGAATGGAGGACCATCGCCTTCCCAAGATCGTGTTATATGCCGAGCTCTCCACTGGCCTCCGAGACAGAGGTGCACCAAAGAAGAGGTACAAGGACTGCCTAAAGAAATCTCTTGGTGCATGCCACATTGACCACCGCCAGTGGGCTGATATCGCCTCAAAACGTGCATCTTGGCACCTCACAGTTCGGCGGGCAGCAACCTCCTTTGAAGAAGACCGCAGAGCCCACCTCACTGACAAATGACAAAGGAGGAAAAACCCAACACCCAACCTCAACCAACCAATTTTCCCTTGCAACCACTGCAACCGTGTCTTCCTGTTCCGCATCGGACTTGTCAGCCACAAACGAGCCTGCAGCTGACGTGGACATTACCCCTCCATAAATCTTCATCCGCGAAGCCAAGCCAAAGAGAAGAGAGGGGGCAAGGGATAAGATTTCTGGATCATTGGGATCTCTTCTGGGGAAGGTCGGACCTGTACAAAATGGACGGACTCCACTTGCTGGCAAGCAGATTTGCTAGAGCTGTGGGGGAAGGTTTAAACTAGGCAGGGGGGTGGGGAACAGAGTGTGAGAGCAGTGTCAAGGGAGCATGGCCACCTAGATAGGAATAATAACGATAACAAAGGTAGGATGGAGATTAGGGTAAAAGGTAGTAAAGAGAATATAGGTGAGGGTCATTCTCTGAAATGCATACATTTTAATGCAATAAGCATAGTGAACAAGGTAGATGAGCTTAGAGCATGGACAGATACTTGGGGTCATGATATTGTGGCAATTAGTGAGACCTGGCTACAGGAGGGGCAGGACTGGCAACTTAATATTCCAGGATACATTTGTTTCAGATGTGATAAAAAAAAAGGGGGAGGAATTGCTCTGCTTGTTAAGGAGGACATTACTGCCGAGAGGTGGCAGGATGGTCTGGAGGGATCGTCCAGTGAGGCTGTTTGGGTGGAATTGAGGGATGAAGGAGGCATGAGGGTGCTAATAGGGGTGTATTACAGAGCACCAAATGAGCCAAGAAAATTAGAGGAACAAATTTGTAGGGAGATAATGTATATGTGTGAGAATCATAAGGTAGTGATCATGGGAGATTTTAACTTCCCTCACATTGATTGGGATACCCATACAGTTAGAGGGCTGGATGGGCTAGAGTTCGTTAAATGTGTTCAAGATTGTTTTCTAAATCAATTAGTAGAAGAACTGACTTGGGATGGTGTAATACTGGATCTCCTGTTAGGGAACAAGGTAGGTCAGGTATCGGACATTAATGTTAAGAGAACAAATTGGGTCTAGAGATCATAACTCTGTTAGTTTTAGGGAAGAGCAAGGAGGGGCCTAAAGTTGAGGTTCTGGATTGGAGAAGAGCAAATTTCGAAGGAATAAGAAGGGATTTGGGGAGTATTGAGTGGGACAGGATATTTTCAGGTAAGGATGTAAATGAAAAATGGAGGATATTCAAAAAAGAAATTTTGCGGGTACAGAGTAGATATGTCCCAGTGAGGATCAAAGGAAAGGCTGGAAGTCATAGGGAGACTTGGTTTTCGAGGAATATTGGAAATTTGGTTAGGAGAAAAAGGGAGGTGTACAAGAGGTATAAAGAGCAGGGAACTGAGAGTTTGAAGGAGGACTACAAGGAGTGTAGAAGGAATCTTAAGAAAGAAATTAGAAAGGCCAAAAAAAGGCATGAAGAGGCTTATCAGACAGAGTAAAAATAAATCCAAAGGGTTTCTATAGGTGCATTAAAAGTAAAAGATTAGTGAGGGATAAAATTGGACCCCTTGTAGATAGCGAGGGTAGGCTGAGTGAGAAGTCAGAGGAAATGGGGGAAATGGGGGAAATTTTGAATGATTTCTTTCACTAGGGATAAAAATATTGAACCAGTTGAAGTAAAGAAAAATAGTGGGGAGGTCATGAAGCATATAAGGATAACCAAGGAGGTAGTGATGGCTGTGTTGAAAAAGATAAAGGTGGATAAATCTCCGGGACCGGACAAAATATTTCCAAGGACACTCAGGGATGCTTGTGGACAGATAGTGGGGCCATTAACAGAGATATTTAGGATGTCACTGGTCACGGGGGTAGTGCCAAAGGATTGGAGGGTGGGGCATGTGGTTCCGCTGTTTAAGAAAGGGTCCAAATGTATCGATAGAGAGCAATCAGCATGGTTTTGTCAGGGGTAGATCATGCTTGACAAACCTGATTGAGTTTTTCAAGGGGGTTACAAAAAAGGTTGATGAAGGGAAAGCTGTGGATGTTGTCTATTTAGACTTTAGTAAAGCTTTGAACAAAGTTCCCCACAGGAAGTTAGGAAAAAAGGTGGAGGCATTAGGTATAAATAAGGAGGTAGTGAAATGGATTCAGCAATGGTTGGATGGGAGGTGTCAGAGAGTAGTGGTAGAAAATTGTTTGTCCAATTGGAGGCCGGTGACTAGTGGAGTTCCTCAGGTGTATCGGTCCTGGGTCCACTATTGTTTGTTATATATATTAACGATTTGGAAGTAAGAGTGGAGAATTGGATAAGAAAGTTTGCGGATGATACAAAGATTGGTGGTGTTGTGGACAGTGAGGAAGATTACCGTAGATTAAAAGGTGATTTAGGAAGGCTGGAGGTGTGGGCTGAGAAATGGCTGATGGAATTTAATAGATAAGTGTGAGGTGTTACATTTTGGAAAGGCAAATCTAAATAGGTCATATGCATTAAATGGTAGGCTATTGAGATGTGCAGAGCAACAAAGGGATTTAGGAGTTATGGTAAATAGTACCCGCAAGGCTGATACTCAGGTGTATGGTGTGGTGAAGAAGGCATTTGAAATGTTGGCCTTCATAAATCGGAGTATTGAATTCAAAAGTAAGGAGGTTATGATGTAATTGTACAAGGCATTGGTGAGGCCACATTTGGAGTACTGTGTACAGTTTTGGTCACCAAATTATAGGAAAGATATAAACAAAATAGAGAGAGTGCAGAGAAGGTTCACGAAAATGTTGACAGCATTTCAAGGTTTGAGTTACAGGGAAAAGTTGTGTAGACTGGGGCTTTTTTCTCTGGAGCGTAGAAAATTGAGGGGGGACTTGAAAGAGGTGTTTAAGATTTTAAAAGGGGCAGACAGAGTAAATGTGGATAGGCTTTTTCAATTAAGAGTGGGGGAGATTCAAACTAGAGGGCATGGTTTAAGATTGAAGGGGGAAAATTATAAGGGGAACATGAAGGGAAATTTCTTTCTGCAAAGGGTGGTAGGGATGCTGAATGAGCTTCCGGCAGACGTGATTGAGGTGGGATCATTGGTTACATTTAGGTGCCGGGGGCCGGGGGCCGGGCCGGAGGGGCCGGGGGCCGGGCCGGAGGGGCCGGGGGCCGGGCCGGAGGGGCCGGGGGCCGGGCCGGAGGGGCCGGGGGCCGGGCCGGAGGGGCCGGGGGCCGGGCCGGAGGGGCCGGGGGCCGGGCCGGAGGGGCCGGGGGCCGGGGGCCGGGCCGGAGGGGCCGGGGGCCGGGCCGGAGGGGCCCTCCAACCCTGGAAGCCGGAGAATCTGTGGGTGGCAGCTGCGATGGGAGAACCCACCCAGACTCAGTGGAAGCGTGCAAACTCAGCAGGGGCAGTGCCGGAGGCTGGGATTGAACAGGGTCCCTCTGGCAATGAGAAACAGGGGGGGGGGGGAACCGCGCAGAGGGGACTGACCTGCGTCGGGAGGGAGGTAGAAGACCAAGATGGCGAGGACATTGATCAGGATGCAGGGAACGTTGGTGTTGACAACGTAGAAGAGGGGTTGGCGCTGAATGAGCAGGTAGAAGGTTATGTCCTCGTAGCTGGGGTCGTCACTCCGCCGGTTCGTCCGGGACGGCTTGTGTTCGATGCTCCACTGCCCATTCTCTGTGGGGGGAGGAGGGGGCAGGGGAAGAGGCAGGGGTCTCTCCTGCCCGATGGACTCTGAACAGCCCCCGAACTACTCCACCTCTACCTCCTCCTCCCCTTCAGACACACCCTCCCCTTCTACCCCCCTTTCCCCCGACACTCCCTTCCCTTTCTACCCCCTCCTCCCCCACACTCCCCTCCCTTCTACCCCACCCACAAACTCCCACTCTACTCCCTCCTTCCCCCACGACTCCCCTCCCCTTATTTCCCTTTCCTGCACATTCCCTTCTTCTCACAACTCCTCTCCACCCCTCTCCTTCTATCCCCTCATCTACCCCCCTTCCCTCCCCCTTCCCTTCCCTCCCCCTTCCTTCCCTCCCCTTCCCTTCCCTCCCCCTTCCCTTCCCTCCCCCTTCCCTTCCCTCCCCCTTCCCTTCCCTCCCCTTCCCTTCCCTCCCCTTCCCTTCCCTCCCCCTTCCCTTCCTCCCCCTTCCCTTCCCTCCCCTTCCCTTCCCTCCCCTTCCCTTCCCTCCCCCTTCCTTCCCTCCCCCTTCCCTTCCCTCCCCCTTCCCTTCCCTCCCCCTTCCCTTCCCTCCCCCTTCCCTTCCCTCCCCCTTCCCTTCCCTCCCCCTTCCCTTCCCTCCCCCTTCCCTTCCTCCCCCTTCCCTTCCCTCCCCCTTCCCTTCCCTCCCCCTTCCCTTCCTCCCCCTTCCCTTCCCTCCCCCTTCCCTTCCTCCCCCTTCCTTCCCTCCCCTTCCCTTCCCTCCCCCTTCCTTCCCTCCCCCTTCCCTTCCCTCCCCCTTCCCTTCCCTCCCCCTTCCCTTCCCTCCCCCTTCCCTTCCCTCCCCCTTCCCTTCCCTCCCCCTTCCCTTCCCTCCCCCTTCCCTTCCCTCCCCCTTCCCTTCCCTCCCCCTTCCCTTCCCTCCCCCTTCCCTTCCCTCCCCCTTCCTTCCCTCCCCCTTCCCTTCCCTCCCCCTTCCCCTTCCCTCCCCCTTCCCTTCCCTCCCCCTTCCCTTCCTCCCCCTTCCCTTCCCTCCCCCTTCCCTTCCCTCCCCCTTCCCTTCCCTCCCCCTTCCCTTCCTCCCCTTCCCTTCCCTCCCTTCCCTTCCCTCCCCCTTCCCTTCCCTCCCCCTTCCCTTCCTCCCCTTCCTTCCCTCCCCCTTCCCTTCCCTCCCCCTTCCCTTCCCTCCCCTTCCCTTCCTCCCCCTTCCCTTCCCTCCCCTTCCCTTCCCTCCCCCTTCCCTTCCCTCCCCCTTCCCTTCCCCCCCTTCCCTTCCCTCCCCCTTCCCTTCCCTCCCCTTCCCTTCCCTCCCCCTTCCCTTCCCTCCCCCTTCCCTTCCTCCCCCTTCCCTTCCCTCCCCCTTCCCTTCCCTCCCCCTTCCCTTCCCTCCCCCTTCCCTTCCCTCCCCCTTCCCTTCCCTCCCCCTTCCCTTCCCTCCCCTTCCCTTCCCTCCCCCTTCCTCCCCCTTCCCTTCCCTCCCCCTTCCCTTCCCTCCCCCTTCCCTTCCCTCCCCCTTCCCTTCCCTCCCCCTTCCTTCCCTCCCCCTTCCCTTCCCTCCCCCTTCCCTTCCCTCCCCCTTCCCTTCCCTCCCCCTTCCCTTCCCTCCCCCTTCCCTTCCCTCCCCCTCCCTTCCCTTCCCTCCCCCTTCCCTTCCCTCCCCCTTCCCTTCCCTCCCCCTTCCCTTCCTCCCCCTTCCCTTCCCTCCCCCTTCCCTTCCCTCCCCCTTCCCTTCCCTCCCCCTTCCCTTCCCTCCCCCTTCCCTTCCCTCCCCCTTCCCTTCCCTCCCCCTTCCCTTCCCTCCCCCTTCCCTTCCCTCCCCCTTCCCTTCCCTCCCCCTTCCTTCCCTCCCCCTTCCCTTCCCTCCCCCTTCCCTTCCTCCCCCTTCCCTTCCCTCCCCCTTCCCTTCCCTCCCCCTTCCCTTCCCTCCCCTTCCCTTCCCTCCCCCTTCCCTTCCTTCCCCCTTCCCTTCCCTCCCCCTTCCCTTCCTCCCCCTTCCCTTCCCTCCCCCTTCCCTTCCCTCCCCCTTCCCTTCCTCCCCCTTCCCTTCCCTCCCCCTTCCCTTCCCTCCCCCTTCCCTTCCCTCCCCCTTCCCTTCCCTCCCCCTTCCCTTCCCTCCCCCTTCCCTTCCCTCCCCCTTCCCTTCCCTCCCCTTCCCTTCCCTCCCCTTCCCTTCCCTCCCCCTTCCCTTCCCTCCCCCTTCCCTTCCTCCCCCTTCCCTTCCCTCCCCTTCCCTTCCTCCCCCTTCCCTTCCCTCCCCCTTCCCTTCCCTCCCCCTTCCCTTCCCTCCCCCTTCCCTTCCTCCCCCTTCCCTTCCCTCCCCCTTCCCTTCCTCCCCCTTCCCTTCCCTCCCCTTCCCTTCCCTCCCCCTTCCCTTCACTCCCCCTTCCCTTCACTCCCCCTTCCCTTCACTCCCCCTTCCCTTCACTCCCCCTTCCCTTCACTCCCCCTTCCCTTCACTCCCCCTTCCCTTATTTCCTTTCCTGCACATTCCCTTCTTCTCACAACTCCTCTCCACCCTCTCCTTCTATCCCCTCATCTACCCCCCTTCACTCCCCCTTCCCTTCACTCCCCCTTCCCTTCACTCCCCCTTCCCTTCACTCCCCCTTCCTTCACTCCCCCTTCCCTTCACTCTCCCCTTCCCTTCACTCCCCCTTCCCTTCACTCCCCCTTCCCTTCACTCCCCCTTCCCTTCACTCCCCTTCCCTTCACTCCCCCTTCCCTTCACTCCCCCTTCCCTTCACTCCCCCTTCCCTTCACTCCCCTTCCCTTCACTCCCCCTTCCCTTCACTCCCCCTTCCCTTCACTCCCCCTTCCCTTCAATCCCCCTTCCCTTCACTCCCCTTCCCTTCACTCCCCCTTCCCTTCACTCCCCCTTCCCTTCACTCCCCCTTCCCTTCACTCCCCCTTCCTTCACTCCCCCTTCCCTTCGACTCCCCTTCCCTTCATCGAAGCTCCCTTCCCTTCACTCCCCCTTCCCTTCACTCCCCCTTCCCTTCACTCCCCCTTCCCTTCACTCCCCCTTCCCTTCACTCCCCCTTCCCTTCACTCCCCTTCCCTTCACTCCCCCTTCCCTTCACTCCCCCTTCCCTTCACTCCCCTTCCCTTCACTCCCCCTTCCCTTCACTCCCCCTTCCCTTCACTCCCCTCCTTCACTCCCCCTTCCCTTCACTCCCCCTTCCCTTCACTCCCCCTTCCCTTCACTCCCCTTCCCTTCACTCCCCCTTCCCTTCACTCCCCCTTCCCTTCACTCCCCCTTCCCTTCACTCCCCCTTCCCTTCACTCCCCCTTCCCTTCACTCCCCCTTCCCTTCACTCCCCCTTCCTTCACTCCCCCTTCCCTTCACTCCCCCTTCCCTTCACTCCCCCTTCCCTTCACTCCCCCTTCCCTTCACTCCCCCTTCCTTCACTCCCCCTTCCCTTCACTCCCCTTCCCTTCACTCCCCCTTCCCTTCACTCCCCCTTCCCTTCACTCCCCCTTCCCTTCACTCCCCCTTCCCTTCACTCCCCCTTCCCTTCACTCCCCCTTCCCTTCACTCCCCCTTCCCTTCACTCCCCCTTCCCTTCACTCCCCCTTCCCTTCAATCCCCTTCCCTTCACTCCCCCTTCCCTTCACTCCCCTTCCCTTCACTCCCCCTTCCCTTCACTCCCCCTTCCCTTCACTCCCCCTTCCCTTCACTCCCCCTTCCTTCACTCCCCCTTCCCTTCACTCCCCCTTCCCTTCACTCCCCCTTCCCTTCACTCCCCCTTCCCTTCACTCCCCCTTCCCTTCACTCCCCTTCCCTTCACTCTCCCCCTTCCCTTCACTCCCCCTTCCCGTCACTCCCCCTTCCCTTCACTCCCCCTTCCCTTCACTCCCCCTTCCCTTCACTCCCCTTCCCTTCACTCCCCCTTCCCTTCACTCCCCCTTCCCTTCACTCCCCCTTTCCCTTCACTCCCCCTTCCCTTCACTCCCCCTTCCTTCACTCCCCCTTCCCTTCACTCCCCCTTCCTTCACTCCCCCTTCCCTTCACTCCCCTTCCCTTCACTCCCCCTTCCCTTCACTCCCCCTTCCCTTCACTCCCCCTTCCCTTCACTCCCCCTTCCCTTCACTCCCCCTTCCCTTCACTCCCCCTTCCTTCACTCCCCTTCCCTTCACTCCCCCTTCCTTCACTCCCCCTTCCCTTCACTCCCCTTCCCTTCACTCCCTCCTTCACTCCCCCTTCCCTTCACTCCCCCTTCCCTTCACTCCCCCTTCCTTCACTCCCCCTTCCCTTCACTCCCCCTTCCCTTCACTCCCCGGTCCCTTCGACTCCCCCTTCCCTTCACTCCCCCTTCCCTTCACTCCCCTTCCTTCACTCCCCCTTCCCTTCACTCCCTTCATTCACTCCCCTTCCCTTCACTCCCCTTCCCTTCACTCCCCCTTCCCTTCACTCCCCCTTCCCTTCACTCCCCCTTCCCTTCACTCCCCCTTCCCTTCACTCCCCTTCCCTTCACTCTCCCCCTTCCCTTCACTCCCCCTTCCCTTCACTCCCCCTTCCCTTCACTCCCCCTTCCCTTCACTCCCCTTCCTTCGACTCCCCCTTCCCTTCACTCCCCCTTCCCTTCACTCCCCCTTCCTTCACTCCCCTTCCCTTCACTCCCCTTCCTTCACTCCCCCTTCCCTTCACTCCCCCTTCCCTTCACTCCCCCTTCCTTCACTCCCCCTTCCCTTCACTCCCCCTTCCCTTCACTCCCCCTTCCCTTCACTCCCCCTTCCCTTCACTCCCCTTCCTTCACTCCCCTTCCCTTCACTCCCCCTTCCCTTCACTCCCCCTTCCCTTCACTCCCCCTTCCTTCACTCCCCCTTCCCTTCACTCCCCTTCCCTTCACTCCCCTTCCTTCACTCCCCTTCCTTCACTCCCCCTTCCCTTCACTCCCCCTTCCCTTCACTCCCCCTTCCCTTCACTCCCCCTCCCTTTCCCTTCACTCCCCCTTCCCTTCACTCCCCCTTCCCTTCACTCCCCTTCCCTTCACTCCCCCTTCCCTTCACTCCCCCTTCCCTTCACTCCCCCTTCCCTTCACTCCCCCTTCCCTTCACTTCTCACTCCCCTTCCCTTCACTCCCCCTTCCCTTCACTCCCCCTTCCCTTCACTCCCCCTTCCCTTCACTCCCCTTCCTTCACTCCCCCTTCCCTTCACTCCCCTTCCCTTCACTCCCCTTCCTTCACTCCCCCTTCCCTTATTTCCCTTTCCTGCACATTCCCTTCTTCTCACAACTCCTCTCCACCCCTCTCCTTCTATCCCCTCATCTACCCCTTCACTCCCCCTTCCCTTCACTCCCCCTTCCTTCACTCCCCCTTCCCTTCACTCCCCCTTCCCTTCACTCCCCCTTCCCTTCACTCCCCCTTCCCTTCACTCCCCCTTCCTTCACTCCCCTTCCCTTCACTCCCCTTCCCTTCACTCCCCCTTCCCTTCACTCCCCCTTCCCTTCACTCCCCCTTCCCTTCACTCCCCCTTCCTTCACTCCCCCTTCCCTTCACTCCCCCTTCCCTTCACTCCCCCTTCCCTTCACTCCCCCTTCCCTCACTCCCCTTCCTTCACTCCCCTCCTTCACTCCCCTTCCTTCACTCCCCCTTCCCTTACTCCCCCTTCCCTTCACTCCCCCTTCCCTTCACTCCCCCTTCCCTTCACTCCCCCTTCCCTTCACTCCCCCTTCCCTTCACTCCCCCTTCCCTTCACTCCCCTTCCCTTCACTCCCCCTTCCCTTCACTCCCCCTTCCCTTCACTCCCCTTCCCTTCACTCCCCCTTCCCTTCACTCCCCCTTCCCTTCACTCCCCCTTCCCTTCACTCCCCCTTCATTCACCCCCTCCTCACTCCCCCTTCCCTTCACTCCCCCTTCCCTCACTCCCCCTTCCTTCACTCCCCCTTCCCTTCACTTCCCCCTTCCCTTCACTCCCCCTTCCCTTCACTCCCCCTTCCCTTCACTCCCCCTTCCCTTCACTCCCCCTTCCCTTCACTCCCCCTTCCCTTCACTCCCCCTTCCCTTCACTCCCCCTTCCCTTCACTCCCCCTTCCCTTCACTCCCCCTTCCCTTCACTCCCCCTTCCTTCACTTCCCCTTCCCTTCACTCCCCCTTCCCTTCTCTCCCCCTTCCCTTCACTCCCCTTCCCTTCACTCCCCCTTCCCTTCACTCCCCCTTCCCTTCACTCCCCTTCCCTTCACTCCCCCTTTCCCTTCACTTCCCCCTTCCCTTCACTCCCCTTCCTTCAATCCCCCTTCCCTTCAATCCCCCTTCCCTTCACTCCCCCTTCCCTTCACTCCCCCTTCCCTTCGACTCCCCCTTCCCTTCACTCCCCCTTCCCTTCACTCCCCCTTCCCTTCACCCCTTCCCTTCACTCCCCCTTCCCTTCACTCCCCCTTCCTTCACTCCCCCTTCCCTTCACTCCCACTTCCCTTCACTCCCCTTCCCTTCACTCCCCCTTCCCTTCACTCCCCTTCCCTTCACTCCCCCTTCCCTTCACTCCCCCTTCCCTTCACTCCCCCTTCCTTCACTCCCCTTCCCTTCACTCCCTTCCCTTCAACTCCCCTTCCTTCACTCCCCCTTCCCTTCACTCCCCCTTCCCTTCACTCCCCCTTCCTTCACTCCCCTTCCCTTCACTCCCCCTTCCTTCACTCCCCCTTCCCGTCACTCCCCCTTCCCTTCACTCCCCCTTCCCTTCACTCCCCTTCCCTTCACTCCCCCTTCCCTTCACTCCCCCTTCCTTCACTCCCCCTTCCCTTCAACTCCCCTTCCCTTCACTCCCCCTTCCCTTCACTCCCCCTTCCCTTCACTCCCCTTCCCTTCACTCCCCCTTCCCTTCACTCCCCCTTCCCTTCACTCCCCTTCCTTCACTCCCCTTCCCTTCACTCCCCCTTCCCTTCACTCCCCCTTCCCTTCACTCCCCCTTCCCTTCACTCCCCCTTCCTTCACTCCCCCTTCCCTTCACTCCCCCTTCCCTTCACTCCCCCTTCCCTTCACTCCCCCTTCCCTTCACTCCCCCTTCCCTTCACTCCCCCTTCCCTTCACTCCCCTTCCCTTCACTCCCCCTTCCCTTCACTCCCCCTTCCCTTCACCCCCCTCCTTCACTCCCCCTTCCCTTCACTCCCCCTTCCCTCACTCCCCCTTCCTTCACTCCCCCTTCCCTTCACTCCCCCTTCCCTTCACTCCCCCTTCCCTTCACTCCCCCTTCCCTTCACTCCCCCTTCCCTTCACTCCCCCTTCCCTTCACTCCCCCTTCCCTTCACTCCCCCTTCCCTTCACTCCCCTTCCCTTCACTCCCCCTTCCCTTCACTCCCCCTTCCCTTCACTCCCCCTTCCTTCACTCCCCCTTCCCTTCACTCCCCCTTCCCTTCACTCCCCCTTCCCTTCACTCCCCCTTCCCTTCACTCCCCCTTCCCTTCACTCCCCTTCCCTTCACTCCCCCTTCCCTTCACTCCCCCTTCCCTTCACTCCCCCTTCCCTTCACTCCCCCTTCCCTTCACTCCCCCTTCCCTTCACTCCCCCTTCCCTTCACTCCCCCTTCCCTTCACTCCCCCTTCCCTTCACTCCCCTTCCCTTCACTCCCCCTTCCCTCACTCCCCCTTCCCTCACTCCCCCTTCCCTTCACTCCCCCTTCCCTTCACTCCCCCTTCCCTCACTCCCCCTTCCCTTCACTCCCCCTTCCCTTCACTCCCCCTTCCCTTCACTCCCCCTTCCTTCACTCCCCTTCCCTTCACTCCCCCTTCCCTTCACTCCCCCTTCCCTTCACTCCCCTTCCCTTCACTCCCCCTTCCCTTCACTCCCCCTTCCCTTCACTCCCCCTTCCCTTCACTCCCCCTTCCCTTCACTCCCCCTTCCCTTCACTCCCCTTCCCTTCACTCCCCCTTCCCTTCACTCCCCCTTCCCTTCACTCCCCCTTCCCTTCACTCCCCCTTCCCTTCACTCCCCCTTCCCCTTCACTCCCCCTTCCCTTCACTCCCCCTTCCCTTCACTCCCCCTTCCCTTCACTCCCCCTTCCCTTCACTCCCCCTTCCCTTCACTCCCCCTTCCCTTCACTCCCCCTTCCCTCCACTCCCCCTTCCCTCCACTCCCCCTTCCCTCCACTCCCCCTTCCCTCCACTCCCCCTTCCCTCCACTCCCCTTCCCTCCACTCCCCTTCCCTCCACTCCCCCTTCCTCCACTCCCCCTTCCCTCCACTCCCCTCCCTCCACTCCCCTCCCCTCCACTCCCCTCTCCTCCTCTCCCCTCTCCTCCTCTCCCCTCTCCTCCTCTCCCCTCTCCTCCTCTCCCCTCTCCCTCTCTCCCCTCTCCTCCTCTCCTCCTCTCCCCTCTCCTCCTCTCCTCCTCTCCTCCTCTCCTCCTCTCCTCCTCTCCCCTCTCCTCCTCTCCCCTCTCCCCTCTCCTCCTCTCCTCACCTCCCTCTCCTCCTCTCCCCTCTCCTCCTCTCCCCTCTCCCCTCTCCCCCTCTCTCCTCTCCTCCTCTCCCCTCTCCTCCTCTCCCCTCTCCTCCTCTCCCCTCTCCTCCTCTCCCCTCTCCTCCTCTCCCCTCTCCTCCTCTCCCCTCTCCTCCTCTCCCCTCTCCTCCTCTCCCCTCTCCTCCTCTCCCCTCTCCTCCTCTCCCCTCTCCTCCTCTCCTCCTCTCCCCTCTCCTCCTCTCCCCTCTCCTCCTCTCCCCTCTCCTCCTCTCCCCTCTCCCTCTCCTCCTATCCCCTCTCCTCCTATCCCCTCTCCTCCTATCCCCTCTCCTCCTATCCCCTCTCCTCCTATCCCTCTCCTCCTATCCCCTCTCCTCCTATCCCCTCTCCTCCTATCCCCTCTCCTCCTATCCCCTCTCCTCCTATCCCCTCTCCTCCTATCCCCTCTCCTCCTATCCCCTCTCCTCCTATCCCCTCTCCTCCTATCCCCTCTCCTCCTATCCCCTCTCCTCCTATCCCCTCTCCTCCTATCCCCTCTCCTCCTATCCCCTCTCCTTCTATCCCCTCTCCTTCTATCCCCTCTCTTCTATCCCCTCTCCTTCTATCCCACCCACACTCCTCCATCCCTCCCCACAAACTCCTCTACCCCTCCTTCCCCATTCTCGCCAACTCTCCCTTCAATCTCTACC
Organism: Narcine bancroftii; assembly: GCF_036971445.1. NCBI lineage: Eukaryota > Metazoa > Chordata > Chondrichthyes > Torpediniformes > Narcinidae > Narcine > Narcine bancroftii. Next base: position 194,195,670 of record NC_091470.1, on the reverse strand, counting down.
CCTTCCTCCCTGCAATCCCCTCCTCTACTCTCTCCACCCCCCCCACTATCGTCCCTATTACCCCCTCTCTCCCTAACCCTCCTCTACCCTGTCCCTCTTCACACTCTCCCCATCCTCCACAAGCATTCCCCTTCTCCACTGTTGCTCCCTCACCTCCCCACCTCATCGTTCTAAGTTCCAATGAGTCGTCTTCTCAATAAACTAACTCCTCACAACCAACCACCTCTGCACCACCTCCAAAGCCCGTCCATCCTTCTTCAAGTAAGACCAGAACTGCCCGCCGTTCTCCAGATGTGGCCTCACCAGGACTTTGTACAGTCGCAGCAGAACCTCCCTGCTCCTCAACTCAATCCCTTTAGCAAAGGAGGCAGACATCCCATTTCCCTTCTTGACCACCTGATGCATCTGCAAACCACCTCTGAACAATTCATGCATAATGTCGCCCTGCATAATAGTTTGCTGCAATCTTTCACCATTTAAATACCATCCTCCTATTTCCTTCCGAAAGGCACCCATCTCCTTTGATATTCCACCCCCAACGGGCCGGGAGTGGGGGAAGTGGGCACTCACCTGTGAAGGAGTCCTCGTTGATAATGATCTCCTTGACCTCGTGCTCCCCCTTTTCATCCAGGGCATGCTGCAGGGTCACCTCAGATGTGTCGTACGTGTAGGACCTGAAGACCATGGTGCAGTTCTGCCAATCGAAGGGGAAGTACATCACCTGCAAAACAAAATTAGGATGGGACTGTACTTGCTGGAATTTAGAAGGCCTTCACTGGCAGAGGAATTGAGTTGAGGAGCAGGGAGGTTCTGCTGCGACTGTACAAAGTCCTGGCGAGGCCCCCATCAGGAGCACGGCATGCAATTCTGGCTTCCTTACTTGAGGAAAGATGGACTGGCTTTGGAGGCAGTGCAGAGGGGGTTCACCAGGTTGGTTCCAGAGATGAGGGGGTTGTCCCACGAGGAGAGATGGAGTCGTCTGGGAATGAACTCGCTGGAATAAGAGGGGATCTTATAGAAATGTATATAATTCTGAAAGGCATAGGCAAGTTGTTCCCATGAATGGGGGAGACCAGAACTAGGGGACGTGGCCTCAAGATACAGGGCAGTAGGTTTAGGACGGAGATGAGGAGGAACTGCTTTTCCCAAAGGGTGGGGAATCTGTGGAATTCACTGCCCATTGAAGCAGTGGAGGTGACCTCAGTAAATAAGACCAGGTTGGGGAGATGTTTACATCATAGGGAACTAAGGGACATGGGGAAAAGGCAGGTCGGTA